>NW_005056862.1:0-2911 GCF_000277835.1 Geospiza fortis
AAAAAATCCCCAAATGAGCAGTGTCCTCTGCACTGGGCTGAGGTGGGGCTGCAGGGTGAGCAAAACACTGACTGTGTCTCAATCCACAGGGACCCAGGGCCAGTGTGCTGCAGAGAATCAAGCAACCACAGTCCATTCTACAAATACTGACCCTGGAGTTGTACTCCATCTAGAATATTCAAACCACAGCATAGAGACCCTGGTGAGCGATATTTCAGCTGGCAACCTCCAGAGCTACTCCTAAGAATTCTGAGGGAAGCTATCGAACCTGGAAAGTTTTGTTTTGTCAAGGACAGAAAAATGGCAGGGCTAAATGAGCAGAAAGCTTTCCAGTTTCCAATTAAGTTAAACCAGGTACTGATGCTTTTCAAGCATAAGGAATATTCCAGCAGTGTTTAAGGAAAGGTGAGCAGAAAACTTCTTCCAGGATGGTATGCTAAACAAGCTAATTCTGGCCTAAGCAAGCTTTTTTGGAGAATGAATAAATAAATCACTGCTTTCAAGTAAACACTGTTAAAGCTACATCACTACATAAGGACCTTCAGCATAGACATTTGCAGATAATCACATACCCTTTGTAGCCTTCCACACATAGAGCCTGAAGGCATTTACACCTAATTTGCCAGCTAAAGTTTAAAAGCAAGATGATCATCAGTAGAAAAGTCACAGTGAAAAGAACCAGGTAGCCAGACACCTCATGCAAAGGTAACTAGAAGGGATGTATGTCACCCAGCACAGCCCTTCATCAGCTTCAAGAAGATGTTTCATCTGCATTCTGCAGCCATTCAGTCAATGCATAGGGGAAAGCAGGGGGACCTCTGCCTGCAAAAGAGTGCAGGCACATACCCTAAACCCACTTAGAAACCCAGAGCCAGCTACTTGATGCTGCACATGGGATATTCCCAAGAACTGACTGAATAACAGACACTCCCAGGAAAATGGTATTCTGGACTGTAATAAAGTTCTTGAACAGAGCTATCCTTTTTGTTTTTTTGTATGCTTTCAAGTCATCTATTGAAACAAATAAGGCACTTTCACAAAGTGACTGGTTCAAAACTGGTCTTCTTCAGTGCTGAAAGAGCATCACACCTTGCACCTAAGAGTGAACACAATGTTTTGTTTGAGATTATTTCAGTTAAGGATCATGTGCAATTTAAGAATAATTAAAACTTGTTTGTTTTAATAACTTGACCTCAGGCTTACCTTCCTCTATCTGTGACTGAGAAAACAAGCAGAAAACCTTCCCCTGTCCTCATGTACTGCTCACGCATGGCTCCAAATTCTTCTTGTCCTGCTGTATCCAGAACTGAACAGAAGCAAAAATATGGATTATTACATTTCATGTTCTGATAGACTGAAAAAAAATATTCCTGATAAGATATTGTGAAAGTCTCTCCTGTGCATCATAGCCAAGCAAAAACCACTCTTGGCAGATACTACTGGATATTTTTCTAATAGTCCCAACAAATTCTTGCACTGACTGAACAATTCAAGATCTCCCAAACAAACTGAACAACAAAACACTTGAGGACTTCTGCTAATTCCTGACCATCTGAAACAGATGGAAAATGCTCAGAGATACATGAGGATGAGGGTTGTTGATTTGTTCTTAAACAAATCACCAAAATGCAAGAACTAAAATTTTTAAAGCAAAGCATTTCTATTGCACTTGGGAGAGGCAGCACAGAGGTGTGTTTTTCATGCCACCATGTCACCCAGGTAACTCCTGGGAATAACAAAAAGTTCCTAATCCTAGTTTTGTGGGCACTGTGGGCGGGCTACTTACTGTCCAAGCGCGCGGCTCTGTCGTCGATCACGCATTGCTTGGTGTAGGAGTCCTCAATGGTTGGGTCATAATCCGTAACAAAGTAGGACTGCAGAGAAGAAAACAGGTTTGTGTCTTAGACAAGCACACACAGGACATTCACTGAGGGAGACACTAAAACTGGACACTTGACAGCATAAGGAAAGTGAGTGTGTTTATCCATGTACAACCATTTGGTTCTTCATCCAAAGATATCCAGTAATGGTTTTTTTATTCCTAGTAAATGCTCAGAAATTGTAGACATTACTAGAAGAGTCACCGAGTTCACTGGATTCCTACAGCCTTTCCAACATTTCCTAGACATTACTGGTAACTCCTAGGATTTCTCAGAAATCCCTACAAATTTTCAGTTTCTATGGACTTCTAAGGTCTCTTGTAATTTCTCTGAACTTCTGGTAGGGTTTAGAAGTTCTTTGACATTCTCAAGTTTACACAACTTCCTTTCCCCATCCCAGAGCCAGAAATTTCTAGGAAGTATCAGGACTTTCTCAGCTGTTTCTAGAATTCCCTAGCAGTTCTAGAACAATGTCTAGCAACAGCTCCACACAGCACAAGTAGCACTTAGTTTGTTAGCTGAAAGAAGTTTGGTAGAACATCCTGGTTCCCAGGATTTCTCTCCTGGTTTTAATGACTTTAAGTACTCACAGCCCCCAGACAGACAACCCCTGAAAGCAGAATTAGCCATGAAATGCCTGTGCCACCCATGGTCTAAGCACAAGGCTCCACCAGACACTGCCAGGCTGTTGCTTATCACCCACACTGCACAGCAAAGCATATTCTGGTACATTTCCCCAGAGACTGGGTGATCTGGTACTGAATACTGGGTTAACAACACCATCAGAAGACAAGTTTAGAATACAAAGGATGAAGTTTTAGCTTGCATGCAGTCATAGTAAAGTTAACTTCACCTAAAACTGAAGGAATCACACTGGCATAACAAATCTGAACCCTGATCAAATTCCTTCCCATCTATGTTCCCAGCAGGCACTCAGTGAACAATTTGTGCAGAACTGCAGGTGTACCATGTGTACATTATTCAGTTCTGTAAACCAGTAAGGAATTAAGAATGTTTTGAAACTACATATT
>NW_005056863.1:0-2909 GCF_000277835.1 Geospiza fortis
AAAAAAAACCAAACAAGTAGTGTTAAAAATGTATAAAAGTAGGCAGGAGAAGAGTCCTAGCTGTTTCCCTTTGCATATGTACCTTTCAGTGTTATTAGGCCATCCTGTGAATCAGTTGAAGGTCAATAAATCTAGACCTCACTATGATTACACATATATTACCTCCACTCTGTGGTTTCTGGTTGATGCATCCACTAGTTACTAGTTATGTCTGTCAGTATGCACTTTGCCTTCAGCAAGGAAAAACACTGGGGCTACTTCTCAACCTGTCAGACTGATTCCCCTGTTTGGTCAGATGGCCTGCAATGCTTGCTCATGACAGCTTGCCCCTGCATGGGGCACAGCCCATTTCCTGTTAACTTGTGACAAAACACATGTTGATGATAAACTTCCCATTTACAACCCAACACAAGCAGTTGATGTGCGTAATCAGCCGACTTAACCTTTTCCATTTCTGACTTTCCAGAGCCTGTGGTAGGCATTGCACAGGCTCCTGTCTCCCTTTCTCCCACCTCACAAACAGCAGAGAACAATCTGATGTAAACAGACAGGTGGTGTCAGGAATGGGACAAAGAAGAAAAGAGACACGTTGCAGACAGTCTGAAGCCAGCACCATCTCTCTGCCTTCCAGTACACCCTCGTGCTTTTGTGCCACTGTAATGGCGCCTTGAAAATGAACCTTAATTTCATAATGATACGCGGCAATAGTCCTTTCCTGACAAGCAACCATGACTGTGGTTGGTAAGCATATATTTGAAAATGGAAAAGATAGATAGTCCTTGCAGAAATTAAGTCTCGAAGGGTACTGCAACTCCAAAAGAGAACCAGGTTCAAAACACGTCTTAAATATTTCAACTGTGTCTTTCTCAGTAAGGGCTGGGGATTCAGAATGTGAGGATATCGATTACACCCTTTTTTAGCTTTCAGCAGAAGGTTTCCAAGGAGGTAGCTAACTAGAATGGAATAGACAACCACATTTGTGCTGAATAGCTAGAAAGCAAAGGAAACACATTATGTGGTTTTTAAAAAGTTTTGTGAATTGTGGAAAAGATATGTAATGTTTCTGCTGAAAAATACCATTATAATTATCTATATGTTTTCTATTTCGCTCCAAGGATTTTCAACAATGAATTATTTTCTTGGTGCCTTCATAAGTAACTGAAAAACTGAAAGCCTCACTGCCATGAAATGCATCTATAAATGATCTTACTACTACACAGTTGTCAGAACACTGCACATATTACATATAAATAGTTAATTTTCCACCTCTGACATGCTGGTTTATAAAAAAGTATTAAAATAAGTAATGTTGATTTGAGGGGTTGTTTGTGTTTTGTTTTTTTTTTCTATGGAGACAATCACACTAAACCATTCCCTTAAGCACGTTTGGGCTTGCACAACATACAGCACCATATGTGTGCACACTTCAGAATTACTTCCAGACACAGAAAGGAACAGATCTGGAGTGAACACTGCCTTGGGAGCTTGATCTGCAGCAGAGGCACTTTACTTTTATTACCCTTCACTTTCCACTGATCATTCATCAGTTCCCTTCACATCTCTTTCTTACACTTGCCTACTCATGTCAGAACTGATTCTCTTTGTCAATTACACTCTTCTTCAGATTCCCTTCAAGATCAGAAAAACATTTGCTTTACTTTCACCTTTCAGTTCACTGCCTGCTTTGGATAAAGCTGAGTACAGAAGTATTAACATACCAGGAGAAAGCCTGCTGTCACAATGAGTTTGATCCAAAGCCCTTTGAAGCTGTTAATGAACACTGGTTCCCACTTATTGCCTTTGGTCTTTGGATCTGCCCATGACTTTCTACTTCAACAAGAAGTATAAGTATTAAAAAGTTTTCAAAAGGTTTATCTGATGGGATTACCAGTTTGATTTTCTGAATAATGTTGTCTGAAAATTCAGATAAACATGTCAGCGCTTCAAAGCTCTCTGTAACACCTCAGGCTGAGATTTAAGGTCCTCTTCAGTCACAGCACTCAAAGTTTCACAATCAGTGGATAATTACAACTGGATACTCTTTGGTCTCTCACGGATGAGAAATGATACAATTTCTTGCTTCTAGCACCAGAATCACCTGCTGCTGTTGGAAACTTAGTCTTCACTATTGGAATGGTTTGAATTCTGGTCTAATAATACTGGAATAGTCTTGGCATTGTTTTGTCTTGCAAAGAGGGTTCTTGGACAATTGCTCACTTGTTATTGCTGTGACTCTTTCTAAATCACTGTGTTTCTTTCCAATAGCCAGATAGGTTATATTTGGAAGGTATCATATTAAGGGATGTCTAAATTTTGTATCCACAGTCATGGATAGCAGTGGCAGTTCATCTCATAGAAAGATCACCTTTAGCAAGCAGACACACATCATATATAACATGCAATTTTTTATACACCCAGTTTCTTTTCCCATAAAGTTTAGGCCCCCTAAGATATTTGGCTCTAAAAACCTGGCTTTTGGAGTACTGTTTAGAGGACTAGAGGTTTACATAGATAAGCCTATAATATCTGATTTTGGTTCTGAATCTGAAATGCTACTACCATCTGAGGAATGTTTTGTGCTTCTTGGTAAAAATTTTCCCTTTTTTGCTAATGCCTCAGTCTGCTGAATTCAG
This sequence comes from Geospiza fortis, assembly GCF_000277835.1. Classification (NCBI taxonomy): domain Eukaryota; kingdom Metazoa; phylum Chordata; class Aves; order Passeriformes; family Thraupidae; genus Geospiza; species Geospiza fortis. The sequence goes on from NW_005056863.1 coordinate 2,634, forward strand.
GTACAGTGCCTCACAATGATGCATTCCTTATAAGATTCCCTTTTAAAACTACACACTAGGAAATACCGCACTGAGTTTGCAGGACATACAGAAGTACATTGCAATGAACAGAGTATAATTAATTATTAATGGCACAGAAATTTCAAATTTTAACCCAAGTGCTTTGCTGAGCTGATGCAATGAAGGGGCAAGCATTGATCTCTTCACTCTCATGCCCCGTGACAGGACTCAAGGAAATGGCCTCAGACGGAGTCAGGGGAGGTTTAGGTTGGATAT
>NW_005056864.1:0-2355 GCF_000277835.1 Geospiza fortis
TGACATCGGTCTGCCACACCTCACAGCAGGAGAGCCCCCTAGGGTTCGCACCAGCAGGCATAGATGGAAGCTGGTCCCACTGGCACTGAGGGCATGTGGCCACGATGGCCTTGGCCTGGTCACGCGTAAAGTGGAACTGACGGACCAAGCCAGGCGCATTTTGGTGGAACAGCTGGTGGGTCATCTTGGCCTGCTGGAGCACATCAGGGAGTGGGGCCATCCGAACAGCCGCGGTAATGGCCCAATCAACGGGATCTGCTGCCAGAGCATTGGCCTGCTCAGGGTCAGCCGCCAAGGCATCAGCCTGGCGGTTTCCCTCAGCAATGATCCCAGGCAGGTCTGTGTGGGATCTCACGTGCATCGCATAAAACATTTGCTCCCGGTGGGAGATGAGGTAGATCAATCTTTGGAGCAAATTAAATGAGGCCAAATTCTGCACTTCTTGGAGGACAGCATTCTCTGCCCTTGCTACTACACCGGTGACATAAGCTGAGTCTGTGACCAAATTAAATTGAATGTTTTTGAATTTCTCGAATGCCCTGATGACTGCATCCAACTTGGCTACCTGAGGTAAACCGTTAACGATGGCAACGTCCATCTCCCACCGCCGAGTTTGCGGGTTCCTCTGAGTCATTACTGACTCGTGGGTCCTGCTGGACGCATCAGTGAAAACTGTCAGAGCATTGAGTGGGACTCTACTCTGAACTTTCTTTGCGGCAAATTTAAAGCAATCCAAATCGGAACCAAATAAATGATGTGAAGGCTGCTCAATGTCAATCTGGCTGGTGTAGTTGGCGAGGGCGAACTGCAAAACTTTGCTCTCCTCCAGGAGTTCATTAATCATTTTTAATTTCAATTTCCCCTCTTTTAATTCAATGGGAATGTGCATGCATGTGAAATCCTCACCTGCCAACTCCCTGATCCACGATCTTCCTTTGCGGATGAGTTCCGCCACCAGCTCATGTGGCTGTGTGATTCTTTTGGACCGATGATGGCTGAGGAACACCCACTCTATGATCAAGAGGGAGTCACTCAAGCCCTGGTCCTTGCCCTTGTTTTTGCCCGATGACTTGGGCAAACTTGGGGAGTCATCCCACTGATAGATGAGTCCGTGGAGGTGTGGCAACTTTCCCAAGATAATTAATTTGAAGGGCAGGCCCGGGTGGTAACGGTGGACCTGCCTTGCCTCAATGATCTTCAAGATCTCCTCCAGTTTCGGCCTCTGGGATGAGCTCCCTAGGAGAACAGAGCTCCTCTCCCTTTCTTTACATAACACATTGAAGAGGGGGGCTAGGCTCTCGGTGGTCACGCCCAGCCAGGGTCTCACCCAATTCAATGCCCCACACAGGCTGTGGGTGTCCGCCAAAGTCTTCACTGTCGGGTGACTCGCCAATTTTTGAGGAGCAATGGTCCTCTTTGTGATTTCCAGGCCCAGGTACCTCGAGGGGGGCATACGCTGAATTTTGTCCTCCTGGAGCTCGAACCCTGCAGCGATTAGACAATCAGTCACACTTGATAGTACGTGGGCCAGCAGTTCATCGCTGTGGGCGCAGACCAGAACGTCATCCATATAATGTTGTATGATGACCTCAGGATGATGCTCGTGAATTGGGGCCAGCAGGGAAGCGATGTACCACTGGCAAAGCACAGGAAAACATTTCATTTCCTGTGGCAAAACCCGCCAGTGGTACCTCCTGCCGGGAGCCTCGCGGTTTCGAGTGGGCACCGTGAAGGCAAAACGTGGGGCGTCTTCCGAGTGGAGGGGAATTTGGAAGAAACAATCCTTGATGTCAATTATGGCCAAATTCCAATGTTTTGGGAGCATTGTCGGGGACGGCATCCCTGCTTGGAGGACACCCATATCTTGAACAATTTCATTGATCTTTCGAAGGTCGTGGAGGAGCTGCCACTTCCCGGATGATTTGCACAGGACAAACACTGGGGAGTTCCACTCCAACATGGACTCCATCAGGTTGCCCTTTCTGACCTGCTCATCCACGAGCTCCCTGAGCGCTTTCAATTTATGTCTGTTGAGCGGCCATTGATTTACCCAGATTGGCTTATCAGATTTCCAATTCAATTTCCAGGTGGTGTGCTCTTCAATGGCCGCTGCCCGAAAAACCAGGGGAGCTGGAAGGTCAATTTTGGCTCCCTACTGGGCCAGGGTGTCCCTTCCCCACAGGGGCTCATAATAGTTCAAAACGAATGGATGCACTCGAGCCAATTGTCCATCTGGTCCCGTAATTTTGACGATGCCTTTGACGAGCCAGTTGGAAACACCCAACTCCCTGAATGTGTCCACTCACGTTTTGCAATTCCCAATGCGACGGCCACTCCTTAGCAGGGATGATTGGG
>NW_005056864.1:2449-2909 GCF_000277835.1 Geospiza fortis
CCCAAGCCACAGATGGAACAGCCGGGCCAGAGGCAGGAATGGCCTGGGCCATGATGGTGTCCTTGGGGCGGAAGACTGGGGGGTGGACACACGCGATGAACACTGTGAAGCGCGACTGGCCTGCAGACACCAACGCTGGGTAGATCTGAATGTCAAGGGGAGTCAACGTGGTGTCTCCCACGATGATGAAGGGCTGACCTGTCCTGTCCCAATCACCTGAGCCTTCGGGGTGCACCGAAATCGCACGAATCTCAGAGTCACGGAGGTGATGGACGTGCACGGTCTGCAGCCTGAAAGAAAGAACAGCACCAGGATGAGACAAAGGCTCTGGTGAAGGACTCAGTGGAAGGCGATCAAGGCCAGGCTGAAAAGTCAAGTCAGGTGAAAGTTTGTCAAGTTCGGTGGTGATGCCTCCAGAGGGAGGTGATGTCTGAACCCCTGATGGTATGGGGTCAGCTGG
>NW_005056865.1:0-2905 GCF_000277835.1 Geospiza fortis
AATGACCCCAAAATTGCCCTAAAATCATCCTAAAGTCATCCCTAAAATCACCCAAAAATGACCCCAAAATCGCCCTAAAATAACTCAAAAATCACCATGAAATGACCCAAAAGTCACCCCAAAATCGCCCCAAAAGTCGCCCAAAATTTGCCTAAAAATGACCCTAAAATCACCCCAACAAACCACCCAAAATTGACCTGAAAATTACCCCCAAATCACCCAAAAATGACTCCAAAATCGCCTGAAAATCACCCCAAAATGACCCCTAAAATCTCCCCCAAAATGACCCCGAAATTGCCCCCCAAATCGACCAAAATCGCGCTAAAATCGCCCTAAATTACCCCAAAAATCACCCTAAAATGGCCCAAATATATCGGCAAAATCTCCCCCAAAATGACCCCAAAAATCTCCCCAAAATTACCCCAAAATCCCCACAAAATGACTCCAAAAATGACCATAAAATCACCCCCAAATGACCCAAGTATCACCCAAAAATGACCCCAAAATCACCCCAAAAATCACCAAAATAATCATCCCTAAAATTGCCCCAAAATTACCCTAAAACGACCCTAAAATTGCCCCAAAATGTCCCAAAAATCACCCCTAAAATGACCCAAAAAATTCCCTAAAATCGCCCCAGAATGACCCCTAAAATTGTCCAAAAATTCCCCAAAATCGACCCATAAATGATTCAAAAATGCCCTAAAATCACCCAAAAATGACCCTAAAGTCACCCCAAATGACCCAAATATCACCCAAAATTGACACAAAAATCGCCCCAAAAATTGCCCCAAAATTACCCCAAATTCGCCCTAAAATTACCCTAAAATTTCCCCCAAAATGGTTCCAATATGACCCCAATAGCACCTAAAAATGACCCAGAAAATAACCCCAAAATGACCCCAAAAAGTGCCCAAAATGACCCCAAAATCCCCCTATAATGGCCCTAAAATCACCCCAAAATCGCCCTAAAATGGCCCCAAAATCACCCAGAAATAATCGCCCTAAAATGACCCGAAAATCACCCAAAAATGACCCCCAAATCGTCCTAAAATCACCCAAAATGCCACCAAAATCACCCTAAAATGACCCCCAAATAACCCCCAAATCACCCTAAAGTGACCCCAAAATCACCAAAAAAGACCCTAAAATCACCCCAAAATCACCCCAAAAATCACCCAAAAATGACCCCAAAATCGCCCCAAAAATGCCGCAAAATTTGCCTAAAAATGACCCTAAAATCACCCCAAAAATGTCCTAAAATCACCCTAAAATGACCCCAATATCACCCAAAAATTACCCCAAAATCTCCCTAAAATCACCCAAAATGCCACCAAAATCACCCTAAAATGACTCCCCAAATAACCCCAAAATACCCCCAAAATCACCGAAAATCGTCCCAAAATCAACCATAAATGTCCCCAAAAATCATCTAAAATCTCCCAAAAATTACTGCAAAATTGCCCTAACATGACCCCATAATCACCCCTAAAATCGCCCCAAAAACTCCCAAAAATGACTCCAAACTCTCCTCAAAATCACCCAAAAATGACGCCAAAATTGCACCAAAAATGACCCTAAAATTACCCTAAAATGACCCAAAAATTGCCACAAAATCACCCAAAAATGACCCCAAAATCACCCATAAAATCACCCGAAAATGACCCTAAAATCACCCCAAAATCGTCCAAAAATCACCTCAAAAATTCCCCAAAATGGGCCCAAAAATGTCCCAAAAAGGATCTTAAAATTGCTCAAAAATTACCCTAAAATCACCTAAGTGACCCCAAATTCGCCCCAAAAATTGCCCTAAAATGACCCCAAAATGACCCCAAAATCTCCCTAAAATGACCCCAAAATGACCCTAAAATCGCCCCAAAATCGCCCAAAATCGGCCCAAATTCGGCGTTTCCGGTTCTCCCGCGGCCCCTCCCCCTCCCAGGGGAGGCTCCGGAATTTCGGGAATTTCTCAAAATTCCCAAAAAAGCCGCGTTTGGGGTGGGGGAGGGGCCCCCCAAATTTGGGACCCTGCCCAAAAAAATGGGGGGAGAAAGGCGGGAATCCTAAAAATTGGGGGACCCCAAAATTTGGGAGGGGTTGAAATTGGGGAACCCGAAAACTGGGGATTCATAAAATTGGGGAACCCCAAAAATTGGGAATCTCAACATTTGGGATCCCCCCGAAATTAGGAGACCCCAAAAATTGGGATCTTCTAAAATTGGGGCACTCCAAAAATTGGGATCCCCTAAAATTGGGACGCCCCAAAAATTGGGATGCCCTAAAACTGGGACACCCCAAAATCAGGAGACCCCAAAATTTGGGAACCCCAAAATCAGGAAACCCCAAAATCAGATTCCCCTAAAATTGGGACACCCCAAATTAGGATCCCCTAAAATTTGCCTCTCCTAAAATGAGGACACCACAAAATTTGGGGAACCCCAAAATCAAGACACCCCCAATACTGGGATTCCCCTAAAATTGGGACACCCCAAAATTTGGGAAACCCCAAAATTTGGGGGGCTGAAATTGGGATTATTTAAAATTGGGAAACCCTAAAATTTGGAAGACCCCAAAATCGGGGAACCCAAACATTTAGGATAACTCAAAAAATGGGGTCTCCTAAAATCGGGGAGACCAAAAATTGGGATCGCCTAAAATTGGGACACCCCAAAATTTGGATATCCCTAAATTTCGGATCTCTCAAAAATTAGAATCCCCTAAAACTGGGGGACCCCAAAATCAGGGGACCCCAAAATCTGGATTCCCTAAATTTAGGCAAGTCTGAAATTGGGAAACCTTGAAACTGGGATTTCCCCTAAAACTGGCATCACCCCAAATTTGGATCCCCATAAAACTGGGAAGCCCAAAATTTGGGAAACCCCCGAAACTGGGATCCCCTAGAATT
>NW_005056866.1:0-344 GCF_000277835.1 Geospiza fortis
TCCACATCTCCAAGAAATGGGGGTTCACCAACACGGGGGGGCCCAAAATCCAAACTTCAAACCAAGGGGGAATTCGTGGTGCTGAGAACCTGGAAATGGCTGGGATGGGGGGACCTGGAGACCCCCAAATTTTGCCGTGGGGGGGTTTTGGGGTCCCCCTGACGGTTTTTTTTGGGGTTCCCCCAGATCCACATCTCCAAGAAATGGGGCTTCACCAAGTTCAACGCCGACGCCTTCGAGGAGATGGTGGCGCAGAAGCGCCTGATCCCCGACGGCTGCGGCGTCAAGTACGTCCCGTCCCGGGGGCCCCTGGATCGCTGGAGAGCCCTGCACGCCTGAACCCC
>NW_005056866.1:2618-2904 GCF_000277835.1 Geospiza fortis
GCGGAGATCCTGGAAATGGCTGGGATGGGGGGACCTGGAGACCCCCAGATTTTGTCGTGGGGGGGTTTTGGGGTCCCCCTGATGTTTTTTTTGGGGTTCCCCCAGATCCACATCTCCAAGAAATGGGGGTTCACCGAGTTGGGGAGGACCCAAAAATTTAAATTTCCGACAAGGGGAGGGGTGCTGAAAACCTTGAAATTGCTGGGATGGGGCAACCTGGAGACCCCCACATTTTGCCGTGGGGGGGTTTTGGGGTCCCCCTGATGTTTTTTTTGGGGTTCCCCCA
>NW_005056867.1:0-2903 GCF_000277835.1 Geospiza fortis
AAAAAAAAAGAGCAAGCCCAATTTCCATTCTCCATCCCACTGGGGAGTGTAATTACAAGACACTGGGTGATGAAGCAGCACCACCAGGCCCTGATAATAAACTGAGTAAAGATAAAGCAGAGTTTCAGCTCCCTAACTGAAGGGCTTTTCATTTGATTGACCTGCCCATGGTAAAAATACTACAACATGCAAATGATTGGATTTACATTCTCCTCAGCATAGTTTCTTGGTCATTAATATTGGATTAATGACATGGACCTGGGATGAAATTAGGAGGGAGGCACCAGGTTACTCACACACCAAACCCCATCCAGCAGATGCAATGCTGCTGTAAAATAGACCTAAAGAAAAAGGCTGATGTTCAAATAAATCACAGGGTTCATAAAGAGCCCCATGTTCCCAGTGCCTGGTAGAAGACAGAGTTAAAACATTTCTTTTCATCCTTGGCTGTGGTGTAAGGCCCAGAGGAGTCCATGGCCCTTCACATGGCTAAAATAGTGGTCATTTATCCCTGTTACAAACCCATTACACCAGAATGTATCTTCCAGAAGTGTTCCCCTAAGAACATTGATAGTTCTGGGTCGGAAGCAAATGGCTGCTTTTTGTTCCAGATCTGTCAGGTGGGACACACTCACCAGCACTTGCCTCAAATTTCTCTGGCATTAGGCACTATCACAGTTTCCTTCCTGAGATGTGCAAACACAGCCATAATCACTAAAACAGGGACTGGAAGGAATAAAATGTATTTTTGCAACTGTGGAAACACTGCAAGGTTTCTGACAGACTCAGGTTCCCAAATGCAGCTGGAATATGGAGTGGCATTCACTGAACCAAAGGATATTCACAGGCAGTAATGGGCTACTGTGTCCCACCACAGATGAGCCACAAGCAAAGCCTAAATCCAAGCAACAAAGAGATGCCAGATTTTTCAGAACAAACATTTTGAGGCACTGATACCTAGCGCTAACAACATCTGCACCTCCAGTGATGTCTACAGAAATGTGTGAGACCCAACTTCTTAAACATGATGGGCTGTCTTGGCTCCAACTCTTTGGTTTGGACCAATTCTTAAGCAAAAATTTAGTCAAATCCATCAGGTTGGATTGGAAATTCTTGGAGAGCACAACCCCATGTCCCTATCCCTGAAACCATTGCAGAAACTGATTTCTCAGTGCTCTTTGAAAAAAGCTTCATCCAACTGACTGAGACAGCCAGGTGAGAACACTTTGCCTGCACTAGACACATTCAAGTTTTGAGAGTGCATGAAGGACACATTTTAAGGGAATCCCTCAAGGTTTAAATGAAATTCACACGAACTTACAGTCCCTGCAACTTTTCCCATAATGTTGGTTCTGCTGATTCTTGGCATATTTTGCTCTGCATATGCTAAAAATCAAGTACACCAGCAGGTCAGCTCTTGCAGCAACTTTGCTGAAGAACCATTTAAATAATTCCAAACTCTGATTTTTGCTCCTGCTTTCTGTTTTCACACTTCCCTGGGCTTGCTGACTCAGTCAAGATCCAGAGGCCTCCAAGAACCCTGCAGAAGGCTGAGCTTGCAGTATGTTTGGCCCATATCTGAGAGATGCCTCTCTTTTAGCATCAGATTTCCAGAGAGAAAGTGGTGCACCCACCAATTCCTTCTACTTTGGAGTTGCTTCTTATTCATGATCTTCCTTGAACAGTTGTCATGTTCCTTTTCGAAGTGTTATTAATTGACAAGGTTTTGTCGTGCTGTAGCTTAATTTCATTCTTTAAATCCAGCCTATCTGACAAAATGACAGCCTATTAAACCACACTAAATACATTTGGATGTTTTGTGACTATCTTCTCATGAGGCTTCATCACTCATGTTTTCAGATTTGATGATCAGCACCACTGCCAGGGATTTCCAGCTCAAAATCTATTAAGGAGGGTTGAGATTAGTACTCTAATTTGACTTATCTGAATTGCAAATGCAGTGTTTTGTGTAGCCTGGGAACTTTATACATTTAAAAGAAATGTCAACACTTCAAAAGACTAATTTAGCACCTGGTACTGTAAAACATTTCCCTTTTTCCCACTATTTGCACATGACTCAGAACATAATGGTCCTTTTCTCAGCCTTTATGCACAACCCAGGAGGCCAAGGCTGTGTGGCCATTGAGGCAGCACTTACACTTCCCAAGGAGTGACTGATGCATTTGAATCAGCAGGCAACCAGGAGCTCAACCAAAGAAAGGCTCAAATCCATACTTTTGCATCTGAACAGAAGCCACAGCATGAATAACACATTCTCTCTCTCCTGCATCCTGTTTTTCAGGACAATACACACAACCTTCAAGAACCATCCTGCTAACAGAAAGTTTAGATTTGTTTCCAGGCCTCCTAATGAACCTAAACCTGGGATGAATGGATTGTTTTCTTTGTGAGGCATCATTAACCAAACTCTGCTAAAGGCATAAGCTCCAAGAACACCATCCATAAGCTGTCTCACAGACATCCATGCTAAACATACATCAGTTTACAGCCTTCAAAAATGGTAACATTTCTCCAGACCCATATCTGACCATCCCAGTGCATCATGAAGGCACACATTCTATACCACCAACTTGGCACCTTCTCTGTACCATCAACACACAGCTAATTGGGAACTAGTTCCCAAAATGACAGGACCACCCAGGCACTGCAGAAGTGACTTTCTTTGCCTTCTGAACTCGTCTGACCAAGCCAGGCATCCCCCTATGAAGCCCAGCATGCAGCCATGGACCCCACACCAGGAATGACTTGTGTCCCTCAGGCCACAGCACCACTGCAAGGACCCTGCCAGGCTGATAGGAAATTTAACAATTCCTCTATATTTTAACATTTGCTTGGAAACTTACATGCAGCACTACTACTTTTTTTTTCCTTTATTTTTTTTT
>NW_005056868.1:0-2901 GCF_000277835.1 Geospiza fortis
TCACCTTTAAATTTCATTTACAAATGAATCTGCACTACAAAACTCTGTGAATTTAACAAGAAAACTGATGGAATTTCAATGACAGTAAAAACTATGCCATTCCCCAAGTTAGTAACTTGGATTAGTAAACAGAAATGCAGGATGCCTCAGACCCAAAACCAGGAAAAGCTCCTGTATGTCCCATTTACAGTTTACTACAGCACTTTCTTTTGAAAGGCCAGAAAGGCAGCACAGTAAAACTGTTCTTCCCTTGGAAGAGCTGCTGGCATTAGAGGCTTCATGCTAAGACATATCTATCTCTAAGTTTGCATGCCTGGTTTCCAGCTGTGCAGCCTGTAAATAATACTAAATATAACAGTCAAAGAAACATTCAAAGAAATGTTTTCACCATTAATTATATTTCTGTAGGGTAAAACCTATTATATACTCTTTGTTTCTGCCACGCGTTTAAAATAATTAATATTATGAACTCACAATCTCTAATTCTGAAAAAGCAAAACTACTGATAAGGAAAGAGAGGGGAATAAACAATAAAGAGCTGCTTTGAATAGTGGTTCACACTACATTTGCTTTAATATCTCTGATTAAGCCTACCACAACTGCCTGCCTGTATTTTGGGTTGTGGAAGAGTAAGTTCATTACTAAACAGGCTGGTCCCAGATAAGTTTTGTGAATAAAGCCTTGTCCCTTGTAAAGTCTATCCAACAAGATGCAAGAATTAGTTGGGGACACATTGGCAAATTATTGTAGTTTAATACTTTTGATAGCTAAAATTTAACTGTCCTACAGCAGCACAGCTAGAGTGACTTTGTACTAAGAAAATTACATTACTTATTCTCATAGTTACATAAATGATGAAAAGTAAACCTGCATCTTGATACACATTATGCTAATAGTTTCAACAAGATATGGAAGCAGAAGAAAATCTCCATGTAACTACTTTATGAAGAGTCTCTAAAGGCCTTGGACATATCCAAAATATAGCACAAAATTATTAGAAATTTAACAGCTGTTGCACTTTCTATTTACTAAGGTTCCAAATCTGAAAGATAATGATCCTTCATATCAATTCAAAATTACAATTAAAGGTGTTAGAGTCAGCCCAGTGTTTCCTAGATGTAAGCAAGACATCTCCCCTGTGTTTACTCATTATTTGGTGTGTGTTGACCCCCTAGTACACACCTTACTTTAAATCCTAGTGTATCACTACTCAGAAATTCAATTAAGTAAAATGTAAATTCATGTGAAATCAGAAGAAAAGGCTAGAAAGGATCACAAGAAATTGCCTACCTACCTCTCCTGTTCCAAGGCAGGATCAACTATATCTGTGCTGCTCCTGGGATATGTCTGCCAAATCTTTACTAACAGGTCTCAAACAGGCTACATTCAAAAACATTCTCACAATCTTTTCCAATATTCAATTCAGTTTTCCAATATTTAATTTAATCCATCACTTCTTGATCTCTGGTGGTCATATTGGATGGCATAAACTATTCCCCATCTCTCTACTCCAGTCCTAACTTTTTACAAATTTGTATTACTTATAAGCTGACTTGAAAACACATTCCCATTTTTTTAATGGGTGCAATTTTCTGCACCACTTGTCCTTATTATTTTGCCCTGAACTTTCTCCATTTTGTCCACATCTTCCTTGAAAAGAGTGGTCAATCAGATATGCTTTCAATGAATTTCAATGAGGGAGATGTAGAGGAAAAAAATTACTTCCTTTCCCTTCAGATTATCTTGCTCACATTTACATAACCTCACATCATCCCTGATTTTATGCAGCAAAACTTACCTGGCTCTTGTTTGCCCTGGGATGTCCCTAACCTTTCCCAGCTATTTTCTCCGGACTTTAAATCTCATTACTTCTCATTTCGTCCTTTAAATTCCACTAATACAAAATACCTTACAATCATACTTGCTCAGCCACCTCCAAGCCTGTTAGACCATACCTAAAATTTCTAAGTTCAAGCTGTATTTCAATTAGATTCTGTAGCTTGTCCCAGCTTCCTACATATACATTTATTAAGCACACTGTAGGCATCATCTAGGTTGTTGAATCAAAGAGTGACTGGAAGCAGAAGTAATACACACCCCAACAAGACCCTGTTGATCCCCATCTGACAACGAGACCTTCACAATCATTCCCTAATATGGTGATCCATCTGCTTTCATCATCACAGCTTCATCCAGACTGCACTTCCTTAGATTGTTCATGAGAACAATCAGATGAGGTCACATCAGCAGCCTTGCTAAAGTCAACATGTGAATTATCTTCTAAACTGTCCATCCTAGAGTGACCCATCACCTTGTGAATGAATGAAATATACTGGGTTTGACATTGTCTGTACAGTGACAAATTCACATTGTCCTCTTGTGTTTGTAGCACCTCTTTAAGGCCTTGGTTCTATTAAGCAAATATGGGGCAGGCGAAATGCAAAGGATATAAAAAAGTAAGAGAAGTTTCACTGCCACAAAACTTTTCCTCAATGTAGTTCATAAAATAACATCTTAATAAAAAGCAGCAAGGCAATGGGAAAGCCCTGTCTATTCTAAACCTCAAATGGGAACTGTTATTACTTTTTAGGTCTATCTCCTCTGCATACAACTTTAAAAATCTCTTGGAACTAAAACTGGATTTGGTTTTGTGTTAACACAAAATGAACAGCACTTGCAGGGGGCAAGGTAACTCGTATTTGTAAGCCAAGAAACACGATAATTCTGGGCATCTACTCTTGATGCAAAAGGGAAAATCTACTCTGTATATTTTTGGGACTTTTTATTTTATTACAAAGTCTGTTTCTTTACAAATTTAATTGCCTTTCTGAGTGAAAAATTATAGTATGATATGGCATCACCAGTTAAGTGTTTGCTTCCTGAGCAAAGGATTTTTTTTTT
>NW_005056869.1:0-2899 GCF_000277835.1 Geospiza fortis
AAAAAAACAGACTAATTATTTGTTGGTACTTTCTAGCTAAAGCAAAGGAGGTTCCTTTTGACTCTTTGTAAAAAGTACCTCTGTGTTCTGAGACTGCATATTGAAACACTGGAACACGTTACCCAGAGAGGCAATATTCCATTCTGAGGGATGCTCATAACCCAGCTGGACACAGTCCTGGGGACAACCTGCTCTGAGCCAGGGGTAAAGTGCCTTCCAGACTCAGTGATTCTGGAAAATATTGGTGTCTGACCTAGAATTCCATTGGGGCTACTTTTAGTCCATAAATCTCGGTGGGGCAACAGTCATGAATCCCCATTTGGTTTGCTGTAGTTGCTGGTGAACCTGCCAAATAAATACTTTGCAAAAAAAGCCTTTGAACATCTCTGACAAGTGACCTTCTACTTCAACTGCCAACCCTCATCCTGTTCCAGAAACAAATATATCACATGCCTACCTGTATAACAGTTGTACAGGTAACTGCATGCATTCATCTACAAATGTTTGACATGAACTGGAAATCCATTAAAATTTCCTTGAGGATTTCTTGCCCCCAGTACCTGTTCACTCTGGTTTCTTGAGCAAAAACCTCCATCAATTGTCTGACTCTTTAAAGCCACCCCATAGTAATTAACTTGTACCAATAATATGTATATTGGATGCTGGAATATTGGAGGAATAATCTTTAAAACAAACTAATTTGTCAGTAGGACAAAAATCAGTCTATTGCTTTGATTCCCTGATTGCACTAAATGTGGTAATGAACTCAGTTTGCTAACTCCTGGGAAATGAGTGGTGTGGCATCTTCTGGTCCATTTTCACTTTCCTGGTATTAATTCATTGCAAAAGATTTACTAATTCTTTATCCAAGTCTTTAGAAGAATTGTATTGTGAGGAAGAAGTACTAAGCATTCAATTTAGTGAAATAGGCAGTTAAATTTGAAACCCATCTGTCTGGCATGGATCTTATCTCTGACTCAGTAGACACTATCTTTTAAAAAACTAGGCGTCAAAAAAAATCCCTAGAAAACCAGTTTTGCTGCAAATTTTGAACCTTTTCTACAAAATCCATTTTGACGGGGTGTAACTTAAATACCTACATCATGACAGGCTCTGATAGAGCTCAGTATGGTAATGAAGGTCCTCTGTTCAGCTGGTTTCATGGAGACATCAGAAGGGATGACTGTTGTGCTGTCTGTATCCCTTAAAAAGAATTAAAAATAGAGAAAAGAGAAAGGAAAAGCCTTTATATGGCTAAAAGATGTAGTTTCAATTGCAAGATCTATGTGTATTCCTAGCAGGTGAAGCTTTAAGGTTACATTTTAACTGCCAAATTGAAAATGATGCTTTAAAACAATGGGTTAATCTAAGTTTTCCCAGCTATTGGCAGAGAACAGAGTTCATAGCTTGGGGTCAGTGTCTCTCCAGCTGATGATCTCACTTGTGAACAAAGTTGAGGAGGAGTACAGCTTTCTCCTGATCCCACTCACACATGTCAACTCCATCTAGAGAAACGCAGAAATCTTAATACTTGAGTTTTGTCTGTGAATTTTGTTTCACTTTTCCCATCTCTTCTTCACCTTCCCCCATCCTGGCAGTGTAGCTTTGAAAGTAAAATTTTCAGGAGAATGAGCCATCCCCAGTTTTCTGTGCCTCATCACAAGAGGCAAACACAACACAGTGAAGTGCAAACACTTGTGAAGCTCTCCCAAATGACACCAGGTCTCCTTCTGTCTTCTGTCTTCTCCTTCTGACTTCTGAGAGCTACAGTAATTGTTGTTCTGAGCGATATTGATGAATATTGTATTGAGCAATAAAGGTGAATATTAGGATTCAGTGGATACAATTAATAATAGAATCTTTTTGTCATTGACAGCAAAAGATGATGGAAGCATTGCTGTTGCCCTGGGCTATACTGCTCACCTAATTTCCATGATCTCCTTCTTCTTACAAGTGCCACTCAGGTATCCTATAATTCACAAGGGCTCCCGGTCTACAATCAAAGACAATATAAATGACAAGCTGACGGATAAAGAGCGAGAGTGAGTATATTGTAAATACACTGATGTGCTGTCTTCAACAAATCAACACCAAAAAAGCCCACCTTAAACAGTTTGGGGCAGTCTGAGGTGATAAGGAATTTGAAGTTACTTGTTATTGCTTTCAGTACCTGTGGAATAGTCGTTGAGTTTCTCTTGTTGGAATTTTGGGATACAATAGAGTAACTCAGCTTTGTTATTCTAGGTCTGTTGGCACATATATGGCTTTGATTTGGCATCCAGTAATGCTAGAAAAACCTAAATAGAGTTTCTTAGTGTTTCATGAGTTTTGGTTTCTATTTGGAAAACTTGCCTTTTATGTTTTGCTACTGGCTATGGGAATAAACTGCAGATAGCAAGTGTAGTTTCACTGGGGAGCTGCTGCCAGTGCCCTATTAGTGGTTGATAAATAGGAGAAAACAAATTGCTTTGTTTTAACACTGAGTTTTTTAAGCAATTGAAAAAGCACAGTAACCTGCCACGTACTATAAATCAACTGAATATTCAATGTAGAGCTTTTCATTTGTTCTGTAATAATTGTCTTTGAACATGTAGTCACACTGTTACTGTTCTCCTTGTAGGAAACTGTCTTGCTGTCTTTAAATTCACTCTCTGAATGTCTTCTCCTGTGTTTTGGAGCTTTGTTTATTTTCTCACTGTCTTGGCACCTGTGTGCTCTAACATGAAATTAGTGGCAATTACTGGTTAAGGTTCACTTTGTAACCTAAAACCACTGAACTGCCAGGAATGCAACACTGACCATTTGTGGGAGGCCAACTGCTCTGTTCAGATTCTGGGCACTGGCAAAGTTTGCCCAGAGGCTTTATGGACTACCCATCCCTGGAAGTTTTCAAGGCCAG
>NW_005056870.1:0-830 GCF_000277835.1 Geospiza fortis
GACAAAGAGTTACAGACGTCCGGGTAAGTCTTCCAGGCAGCACGAGCCTGGGAAAAACGACACCCCTCTAACAAAAGGAGTAAACCTTAAGAGCAATAGCCTGTTGCATATTCATACACTTCATACATGACGCATAAATTCCATTCAAACACAGGATTTTTGTCTGGTCAGTGTCAACTTCTCCCTTCTAACACCCATGGTGCCTTTGAGGCGGGAAGCAGTTGGCTTCTTCTGATAGGAAAGCAATAAATTCTTCTCTTCTGAAAGATTTAGGTGCCCTGTGCCTGTTATCTCGCTGCGAGTCCTTTCTTTTAAACAAAGCATCTTATATAGCATAGTTTCTATTTTAACAATTTTTTATAACCGAAAATTATACAGTACTTAAGAGAATTAATACAGCATTACTTGCTAACAAAACACATATAATATTCATTTCAATATCTGCGAAAAGCCAATAATAAAATACATGCATTTCTCACACTTACATGGACATGTAATTCAACCACTGTGTTGCTTATAAACAGTCACTAAATGCAAACTACAATTTACTCATTTCGATAAAACCCACCCCAAGTTCCCAGATTCACTCCTTGTTGTCTCTATCCCTGCACCCTTGAGCCAGATGTCTTCTTCTTCTCTTCCAACCATCCTTGAGGGCAAAGCAGCCCCTGCATGCCTTGTTCCTGTGCTGAAAGTTCACAGGCAGGGTAAAAATGGAATGAACCCTTTTGGTATCAGCCCCAGGCTTTGTGTGGGCAGGCAGAGGCAGGCAGGAGGCAGAGCTGTCAGCAAAGGAAGGGCCCAGCCAGGTGGGGCAGCCGGGGGATGCC
>NW_005056870.1:1616-2898 GCF_000277835.1 Geospiza fortis
TTTTTGAAGCAATCTGAAACTCCTGAGTTTCCCCACTGCAAACAGACACACTGCTCAGGTGTGTGCCAGCCCCAGGTGCCACCAAAGCCACTGCAGAGCTGCCCTGGGCCAGCTGTGAGGGTGGATCATCAGCCCAAGCTGCCCTGGGCCACTGCAAGGGGCTGTGGCCATGGGCACTGCACTGACCCCACTGCTGGGTTTGGCTGCCACGGCCACCGTGAGAAATTAAACTGTCCTTGGAAACACTGGGGAGGACTGGGACATACTGGGGAACACTGGGAACGCTGTGGGAGACACTGGGACATACTGGGAGTGACACTGGGGAGGACTGGGACAAACTGGGGACACGGGAACACTGGGACATTGTGGGGAAGACTGGGGACACTGGGGCACCCTGGTGATGACATTGGGAGGAACTGGGAGGGACTGGGAATGAAGTCAGGTGTATTGGGAGGGACTGGGCTGTACTGGGAGGGCCTGGAGGGGCACCGGGGTTGTACTGGGTTCTGCTTGGGATGAACTGGGCTATACTCGGGTTGTAATGGTCTCTACTGCGGTGAACTGGTCTGTACTGGGAGGGACTGGAGGAGGGTGAATGGGCTGTTCCTGCCTCCACCGCATCCCATCGGCCGAGGATCCCGCCCATCAGCGCCTGCAGCCAATGAGCGCCGGGGATCGGGGCTTCGGGGGCGGGGTCTAGGCTGAGCGCCGACTTTTATTTTGCCTACAACTCCCGTCATGCCCCACGGCTCGACTGTGCCCCCATTGCAGCCAGGACTACAACGCCCGTAATGCCCCGCGCTCCACAGAATCCCCGGATCCGCCCCCCATCTCTCCCATAAGTGTCCCCCAGACCATCCAGGATCCCTCAGTGCCCCCTCAGCGCCCATTCCGGACCCCCCGAAAGCGCCTCCGGATCCCCTGAGTGCTCCCAACCCCACAGATGCCCGGTACAGCCACTTCTGGGAATTCATCTCCTCTCATCCCCCGCGGCCCCAGAGCCCCTCAGAACGCAGTCCCGCGCCTAAAACTCCTGCCCTGCCCCGCGCCCTGAAGAGCCCGGTTAGAGCTCCCTGAGCTCTCTTTAAGTGCTACCGAGCCGTTTACATTCCACCGAGGAAACCTCAAGTCGCGGCTCGGACGCAAAAGTGTCCTTGAAAAGCCTTCCTGGACCCCATATCGCCGCGTTCAAGCCACTTCCGGGACTACAGCTCCCATCATGCTCCGCGGTGCACTTCCAGCGGTATTCCAGCCTGGACTTCATTTCCCGTCATGCCCCGCG
>NW_005056871.1:0-2898 GCF_000277835.1 Geospiza fortis
GTCTAGCCTCTGTTCTAGGTCAGACTTGACAAAGCATCACTGTCTTATAAAAAGGGAGCTGGGGCAGAATCCAATTGGAAAAGCCCTTTGGTAGAAGTTACAGCCATGCCTTCAAGTGCACAACTTTGTTACATGAGAAGGAAGGGTGGCTGGTGACTTCTGCAGCTCTATACAATCAGCAGGGTAATCAGTTCTAGTGACCAAGGCATGCCCTTCCCCACCTTTGTTTTTCATCTGTGTGAGTCTTTACACTTCTGCTTTTGGCTGGAAATGTAAATGACTAAGTATTTGGTACCAGACTTTGCAGACTTCAGAAGGTCAAATAGCTTGGAAAAGCTTTTTAACTTTTGGATTGTTTAACACAATCCTTTGAGATTCACGGAAAATTATATAAAAAGCTGTCATTTTGAGGATGAAATAGTGAAGGGTTACACTGGTGAAGCAGAAAAAATACTAATTTCTTACAGTAAAACTCAGTTAGTTTTGCTCTAATTAAGTGAATATTGTCCTGATAACTGTCCTTCCAACCTGGGATTTTCTTCTCTTATTTTCTTGGATATTGAATTGAGTCAGAGTAAGCTCTACCCTTGACTTGTTCCAGTTGCAGTAGTGGGTGAATCACTAGCAGTTTGATAAATTCAGTGCGGGAAAGAGCATTATCTGATTTGGGGTGGGTGATTAGGACTTGTTCAGAGTGATTCATCCAAGGAGAGGACCTATACAAGGAATAAAAGGTGTTCACACCAAATGAACTTTCAAGTTCTGTACCACATCTGACATTAATTATTATAGACACATTTCTAGCACCTTATATTCAGGAAACAGGACCTGACTGGTGTGAAATACCTGCTTTGACACAGAATTAGTTTCTTAGTAGCCCTGATGCCTTTGTTCTGTGTACTAGCACAGGTGGGACTGAAGGCTGGTTACATCTGACTTTTTATATGCCTTCAAAGTCTGCACAGAAAATCCACAGTCGTTATGATTAGAGCAACTCTTTGTGGCATATCCAGCAGACACTTATCTAAAGAACATTGCTTGAAGCTGGAACAAGTACTCTGACTGTCTCTGTCATGTTAGAATTCCTATCAGGACATCTAAATGATAACTTCTGGTGTTTAAACATCAGACTTTACCTTTTGCAGATGTCTTTGCCCTTTTTAACCACTTGGAACATGTTATACTACGGCCCAGTTTTTTGCCTTCATGTACTGTAGCACATGCAACAGTGTCAGGCATGATATCTTTACAAATCAAGGAAAAGAAAAAACTTTTTGGTAAGTCCTAGTTGTTCTTCTAAATCCCATTGTTCCAGAGTACACATATCTTGAAGGTTGGCTTTACAGAGAACTAGAGACCTTCTGCAAGTTATCCTTGCTCTCCTAGCACCATCCCCTGCTTTGCACTCAGGGTATTGATAACAATGTCACTATTGCATGTGCTGGATGCTCTGACCATCTCTTTGATGCTCAAAACCCATTATCCTCAGATTGGATAACAGTACCTTGAAAAGAAAACTTCTCTAAATTAGCTGGGGGATATTTCAAATGCCTATTGACTGGAAAACTGAAGGATATAGGCAGAACACGACCTGGAACATGAAGTCCCTCTCCCAGCTCTGAGAAGTGGTGTCTGTGGGATGTCTGAGCTCTCTGCTTGGCAATGTGTGCCTCCAGGCCATTCTCATTTGCTGTACAAGCAGCCAGTGACCTGTGCCTGAGGCATCATCCAGGGCAGGCATGGTCTCACCCACTCAGGCACACACAGCAGCTTATTGTGCCCCCAGGCAAAGCCAACTGGGTTTTCTGGAGCTAAGCACAGAAGAGCAGGCGGGAGCCTGTGCTGCTCAAACCTGCTCTCTCACACCAGGACAGGCAGGACCTCTCCTTCTCAGCTTTCCCCCTCTGTCAACCAGGAACTGCAACACTAACTTCCTCTATTAGATACTTTGACCTACACTGAAGGATTTTTTTTCCTTCTGTCAGGATTCATAATCATGCAGAAAGATCTGCTGGGCTGACAGCAAAGAACATATTGTGGTGGAACAAAAGGTTGATCTCTGTCTATCCAAAAGCTTGCAATCTTAGTAGAAAGTAGGCATTATGGATAGACAAATATTTTGGGGTAAACATGGGATAGGTGTTGTAGATTCCTCAGGAGTCTGTGGCCATATTCTTCCTGCCCTAGTTTCACCCAAAAATGTTGCTGCATGAAGTACATGAAGACTTACTACTTATGCAAATTTAAATATTTACACTAAAATTCAAAGAGATTGTTCAGGTAATTGCTTCCTTATAACAGCTTGTAACTGTAGTGATCTTGGATCATTGTTTTCACTCACTCTTGTTTTCATAATGCCTGTGAATATTGAATTTCTGTTACAAACAAAAAATTGCAAAAAAAGCAATGCCACAAGAGATTATTTAGCACAGCACACTGATAAGGACACAAGCTCCTTCCTTCAGTGTAAACACACTACAGAGCAACACAGGGATGTCTCTGAGGACACAGACCTGAACAGAAGCTGTCCAAACGATTAATGAAGATTGTTGTAGGAGTCTTATATCCATGTTGGTGTTAAACAATGCTTGGTTGTGTTTGTTGGTGTTAAGTTCAAGTAGTTGTCTCGCATTCAAACAATTCTCAAATTTATGTCAAAATATGGTGGAGAAGGGAGGAGACTAAGTGCTCATGGCATTCATGGAGTTTGCTGTGTGTGTGCAGAGGTGGGGTAAAAGCAGAATTCTGCCCCTGTCCTCACCTTTGCTTGATGCAAAATGCCAGGAGCAAGAGATGGACCTGTGTGCTTAGAGCGGCAGATGGGCATAGGAGGTGCAGCAGCTTGTTCTTCAGCTCAGTTTGCATGGAACTTGAATGGAAACATATCTCCAGGAAAAA
>NW_005056872.1:0-846 GCF_000277835.1 Geospiza fortis
TGAGGGGACCCCCAGCCTGTCCCAGAGCACCCTCAAAACTCACCGGGGCACCCCCAAACCTTCCAGGACTCCATAAACTGGGGTCCTTCTACCCTTCCTCCAGCTGCTCTTCACAAAGAATGGACAGAGGATGGGGGGACCTCCAAAGCTTCTGAAACCCCAAAGCCTCCAGAGCCCCCCCATTTCCTGCTTTGGAGTTTCCCTAAATCCCAGATGGGGGACCTGGGGGTGCCCCTGAGCCCCCCTCACGCCCTGACTCCCTCAATTGCAGGTAGGGGGTCTGGGGGTGCCCCTGTCGCCCCCGGGGCTGGTCCCAACCGTGGGGCTGCACTCGCTGGGCGAGGAGGTGCGGCTGTGCCCGCCCCCCCCCCACACGCATGAGGGGGGGGCCATGCTGGTGGACAGCCTGGAGGAGGAGTGGGGGAGGCTCCACGACGTGCGGCTCTACGGCTCTGTGAGCACCCGGGAACCCGGGGGGAAAATGGGGGGCTGGAGCCTCCCCCAGGACTGGGGATGGCCCAGGGAAGGGGGCTCAGAATGAGGGTGCAGGGGAGTGGGGTTGGATGAGATTGGACCCCCTCCCTGGGCTGGGAGGTCAGAAATTGGGGTTGTGGGGTGAGAAGAATTGGGCTCTGGGAGTTTGGGTAAGGACAGTTTTGGGGATGGGACAAAAGGGGTCCCCAATCCTGGGGAGGGTGAAAAGGGGGGGCGTGACACGGGGTCAGGAGGTCCCAGCAGAAACATCAGGAGTCTGGGGGTTCTTGGGTGCCCCTCAAATCCCTTGTGCTTGCCCCCCCAACCCTCTATGGCAACCCCCCCCTCAGCCCCTGTGATCCCCCCATTCCC
>NW_005056872.1:1197-2278 GCF_000277835.1 Geospiza fortis
CTGGACCTCTCCACCGGGCTGGGGCTTGGCTGAAAGGTGGGGGGAGGGGTGTAAAAAATGAGGGTTTGGGGCAGAAAATTGGGGTCTGTGAGTTGGGGGGGGGCTTGACCCCCACTTTGCCATTGCCTTCACCTTTCTTCCTCCCCTGTGCCCCCCCTCAGGATTACCCCAAAAATCGTCACCCTGGCTGGAGCAGGGGCTCGGTGGCCTACCACGCAGGTGAGCCCCCAGAAGTGGAGAGGACCCCCAGAATGGCCGGGACTTCCCCCTTCCCCCCCAGATGCCAGAACCCCCCAAACACAGGACCCCAATAGTGGCACCTCCTCCTACTCTTTCTGCCCCGGAAAACCCCTTTCCCATTTTTCCTCCCTATTTTGGGTTGCACCCCTATAATGAGGGTCTGGGGCTCTCCCCCATGACCTCGGGGGTCCCCCCTAATTTGAGGGGTCGCCATGGCTCCTCCCTTCTCCCTTCCTCCATCTTTTTCCTCTTAATCCTCTTCCTTTCCCAACCCAGTATCCTCCCTTTTTTTGGGGTGCACTTCTATGAGGAGGTCTGAGGGGTGGTTTCCAGCCCCTTGGGAGGGGGCGTCCCTATGGCCTCTTCCTCCCCCTTTTCCACCCTTTTAGCTCCTTTCTCCCCCTTTTCCCTTTCACCTCCTTCACCCTCCCTTTCCTCCCTTTCCTCCCTTTCCTTCCTTTCCTTCTTTCGGGCCTATTTCTCTCCTATTTTTGGGATGCAGCCCCATGGGAGGGCTCCTCCTCATGATGGGATTTGGGGATCCCTCTGTGCACCCCCATCCCCAGCTGTCTCCTTCTCCCTTTCCCTTCCTCCTCCTCCTCCCCTTTCTCTGCCCATTTCTCCCCCTTTCTTTGGGGTGCACCCCCATGGAGGGTATCTTGGGGTTTCCTCCACGAACTGGGGGGGTCCCCCTAATTCGAGGTCTCTCCCCCAGACGACGGAAAGCTGTTCCATGGCAGCGGGGTCGGGGATCCCTTCGGCCCCCGCTGCTACAAGGGCGACGTGATGGGCTGTGGGATCATGTTCCCTCGGGACTCCGGCCGGGACAGCGGAGGGACCG
>NW_005056872.1:2409-2894 GCF_000277835.1 Geospiza fortis
CGGAGCCCCCCGAGGTGAAGGGGAAGGTGCGCAACGTGATGTACCTGGAGGAGGAGGAGGAGGAGGAGGAAGAGGAGGAGGAGGAGGAGGAAGAAGAGGATGGAGAGGACATGGAGCAGGAGCAGGAGGGCAGGAAGGTCGTGGTAAGGGTGGGGACACCCCGCAAAAAAAAAAAATCTGTGCCCTAAAAAAGCCCCCCAAAAGCTCCTCCTTCGCCCCAAAATTCTCCTTTGTCCATCGTTGGGATCCTTTTGTATCAGTCTGGGGGCTCCAACACCCGGATTTTGGGATGTTGGGGTGTCCCGCCCCCCTAATATTTTAGGGTGACCCCTGGTTTGTCTACGATCCCCACACGTATTTGTACCCCACCCTTGGACCCTCCATCGCACCAAAAATCCCCCCTGCAGCTCCCATGGGTTCCCTTTACAGTGACTCACCCTGGGGTCACCCCCTTTGCCCCCACTTTATTGGAGATTGGGGTCTCC
>NW_005056873.1:0-2893 GCF_000277835.1 Geospiza fortis
AAGTAGCTCTGAAGGTCTTCAGAAGCAGACATTGTATAGCTCAATTTAGAAATATGAATTAGTCAAATTCCTTTCCGAACACATTCAAAGGCTTTCTCACTACATAAAGACAAAAAGGTTCCTAATATTAACTTTTTAAAAAATGTGTAATCCACCTGAGCCTTCCAAAGGTGGGTGGCCTTGAGTCTCATCAGTTGAGTATTAGAATAATTTGTGCTTAGAATATCCTCAGAGTACTCTCCTGCTTTCCCCTTCCCTTACCTAAGGGGGACACAGCCCTGTCATTTCACAGCTGCTCTCACTTCAGCCACTCCTCAACCAACTGGATGGAAAATGGAAGGATGGGAGAGGGACAGACGTAAAGCATGCGTGTTTTCAACATCACTGACTGCTAGCACACAATCTGCCCAACAGGCTTCAAATGTTCTCACCATAATGATCAGAAAAAGAGTGATTTCAAGCAAACATCTTCAAATGATCAAGTTACCTGACTGAGAACTCTGTCAAAGAGTAAGACTGAAGTAAGAATAAACTGCTCCTGAATCCCTGAGATACAGAACAGTGTTTGGTAACATTGTGTCTACAGCACTAGTTTCGGCATGAAATTGATGAATTCGTATCACAGAAGTTATTTCAGTCCAGTTAGAACATGCTCAGACAACGAACAACGGTTCTACCAGCTACAGAATCACTGCACTTTTGTGAGCATTTTCCCTTTTGATATTTACATTTGGGAACAGCCAAAATATTTAACTTCTCTGGACTGCTTGAGAAAATAAAAGGCTCCCTGAACTTATGTGTAGAATCTTCCTGACTCAAGCGTCTGAGGAGAAGCCATATAGGCTGATGGAGACAGAACTGTGATACTGCTCTAAGAAAATATCACTGGAACTTACCTTACCTTAAAAGCCAGAGCTCATGAAGGCCTGAATTTTCCTTAGTCTACACCAAGAGTAACAGCAAAGAAAAAAGCCACTTTCATGCGAAGATGACAAAGAGCTGGAGTAAAGGGATCATGAGAACAAAGCCCAAATCCTCATAGGATAATAGTGTCTGACAGCAGAGTGTGTTCTGGACTAGGCCTTTAAAGAGTGTAAACAACACAACATCAGTTGATCAAAGGCTATGTATGGTGACAGGAATGTGAGATCACAGAAGTCCAGTTTCCTTCAGCTTCATTAGATTATTCCAAAATAAGCAGAAGGCAGAGGCGTTAGAGGCAGAGATGGAACTGTCAGAGCAACACAGTATAAACTTGGACAAAGTAAATGTATCATTGCCCTTCCTATGAGCTGGGGCTGTTCTCACTCACCTGGGAAAAGCAGGATCCTAGAGAAAACTGTGCTATCAAGTGTTTCTAGGTAAAAACTGACTAGACTATCTGTTTTCAATGAAGAAAAACCTTCACAGACAAGCATGATGTTGAAGTTAAAATCTCCTTGGTTGTGAAATAGAAAAAAATAATTAAAATTTGAGAAATCAAGGTCAAGGAACCCTAAGGTCCCTTACCTTGACCACAGAAAGGCAAGTATCAGCTTACTTAGCTGCAATATCAGAAACAAACTTAAAAACACCAGACATCAACCTGCTGAAGTAGACATCAGAGACATCTTTTGTTGGCAGTGAGCAGAATTATGTTTGAGCTCTGAGAAGAAATCAGGGGGGACAATTCTAATTGTTATCCAGAAGAACAACTGTGCTTAGGCTGTAGACAAAAGAACTGGATGAGAGAGGAAGCTAAAGAGCTGACTCACACTATGCTATGTCCAACATTAAAGTCACTGCTTCATCGTAAGATGAAACAGAATGACCATCTCCTTGTTTACATAACACAGTGCTCAAAATGCCTGACTTTACCTGTATATAATCCTGACCTATCCTGGCTCACAGGGGACACCAACCACTGTCCAGTACTGGCCTTCCTCTTCAAATACTAGAGGAATGGTGGCCATGGATATCATCCTGATGTTCCAGATATACAAGCAGAACCTCCACATCCATATGAAGAAGAAGCAGACACTCTTCCTTTATGTCATGAGAAAACAATTATGGTAGAACTCCTCCTTCCCTTCACAATGCCAACACTGATTTTATGACAAGCCAAGATAAGGTATCAATCTCCAGCAAAGACAGTTCTCATGGGACAGATCACTCCTGAGAAGCAAGGGGAAGGGGGAAGCAAAAGGGAAATTAGAAGGAGCAGCAAGGCAAACTAGCTGTTTCCAACCATATCTAGTACTGAGTTATCTGATGTCACGCAATGCAGTACAGCAAAAAATAGTTTAGATCTAAGGTCAGAGGCAGAGCTCATTCTGAGCACAACTAAGAACCCCTGTGTAGAGTGATGTCTAATGCAGTAAGATTCTATGCCATTTTGATCAGCTTCAGAGCAATCAGCTATCTTTCCAGAATCATTGCCTACAGTCTGATAAGCCTTAAAAGTTGAAACTGCTCAGGTCCATGGGATGGGAAGGGCCTGCCATCAATAAAGTTCTGTACAAGGTTTGTGATTCAGCAGCAGAAAGTGGAATTTTTAATGAATGCACAGCAGCCTGGGAATCTTTTATTCTGTGGCTGAAATAAAGAACAAGTTAAGGCAAAAGGAGATGCTAAATGGCAGACTTGTCCCTCCTTTGAGATGTTACCTCTTTGCAGCTGCAAAGACCACAAGACATTTGCTGACTAGGAGGCTGTGTCCACCTGACACTGAAGGCAACCCATGAACATAGCCCAGGAAATTGCTAGTGCTTCTGAAAGAACAATAAGAAAAAACCCATAGCATCAGTACCAAGAGGAGAAAACCCCCTGAAAATCTGCTGAGCAATTTGAACTAGTAGTAGGCAAACAGGCTCAGATAGCTTGCTAGTCAAAACTGCATTTAAGTTGAAGAACA
>NW_005056874.1:0-927 GCF_000277835.1 Geospiza fortis
CAAATCTGACCCCAAACCTGACCCCAAAACTGCCTTAAACCTCAGCCTAAACCTGGCCCCAAACCAGCCCCAAACCTGACCCCAAAGCAGCCCCAGGAATCCGTCCTGGCCCATGCTCACCCGCGCGTCCTGGGCAACGTGCACGATCCCTGAGAGATAAACAGGGATCAAACCCCAAATCTGACCCTAAAACTGACCTAAAACTGCCTTAAACCTGAGCCTAAACCTGGCCCCAAACCTGACCCCAAACTGACCCCAAACGTGACCCTAAAACTGATCCTAAACCTGACCCAAACTAACCCCGAACCTGACCCCAAACTGCCCCCAAACTGACCCTAAAACTGATCCTAAACCTGCCCCAAACCAGCCCCAGGAACCCCAAACCTGACCCCAGACTTGCCCCGGGACCCCAAAACTTACCCCAAACCTGACCCCAAATGCTCACCCCAAACCAGCCCCAGGGTCAGGGGGTCCCCAAAATGCAACCGAGGTGTAGAAGGGATTTTGGGGGTGTCACGGGGTTCGGATTGGGGGTCAGAGGGGATTTTGGGGACTCAGGGAGGATTTTGGGGGTTTCAGGGCAGAATTTGGGGTTCACTGGAGGATTTTGGGGGTGTCGTGTGAGATTATGGGGGGTCCACGGGAGGGTTTGGGGGTCCAAGGAGGATTTTGGGGTTCAGAGTGGATTTTGGGGGATTCAGGGAAGGATTTTCGGGTCTGGGGAGGATTTTGGGGTTCGTGGGAGGATTTGGGGGGGTCCAGGGAAGATTTGGAGGTCCAGGGGAGGATTTTGGGGGTCCAGGGAGGATTTTTGGAGTTCAGGGAGAATTTTGGGGTTTTGGGGGCAGATTTGGGGGTCCAGGGAGGATTTTTGGGTTTCAGGGGAGGATTTTGGGGGAGGATTTGGGTGTCCAGGCAGGATTTGAG
>NW_005056874.1:1262-2893 GCF_000277835.1 Geospiza fortis
CCCAAACAGGGACCCCAGAAACCCACTGCATCCCAAAACAGGGACCCCAAAAACCCACGGGGACCCAAAAACAGGGACCCCAAAACCCCACAGGAACCCAAAAACCCACGGGGACCCCAAAAACCCCCGGGGACCCAAAACAGGGACCCCAGAAACCCACAGGGACCCCAAAAACCCACAGCACCCCAAAACAGGGACCCAAAAAACCCACAGGGACCCCAAACAGGGAACCCAAAAACCCACGGGGACCCCAAAAACCCACAGCACCCCAAAAACCCACGGGGGCCCAAAAACCCACGGGGGCCCAAAACAGGGACCCCAGAAACCCACAGGGACCCCAAAACAGGGACCCCAAAAACCCACGGGGACCCCAAACAGGGACCCCAGAAACCCACTGCATCCCAAAACAGGGACCCCAAAAACCCACGGGGACCCAAAAACAGGGACCCCAAAACCCCACAGGAACCCAAAAACCCACGGGGACCCCAAAAACCCCCGGGGCCCCAAAACAGGGACCCCAGAAACCCACAGGGAGCCCAAACAGGGACCCCAAAAACCCACGGGGACCCCAAACAGGGACCCCAAAAACCAACGGGGACCCAAAACAGGGACCCCAGAAACCCACAGGGACCCCAAAAACCCACAGCACCCCAAAACAGGGACCCAAAAAACCCACAGGGACCCCAAACAGGGAACCCAAAAACCCACAAGGACCCAAAAACCCACAGGGAGCCCAAAACAGGGACCCCAAAAACCAACGGGGACCCAAAACAGGGACCCCAGACACCCACTGCACCCCAAAAACCCACAGGGACCCACAACAGGGACCCAAACACCCCACAGGGCCCCCAAACAGCCACAGGGAGCCCAAACAGGGACCCCAAAAACCCACGGGGACCCCAAACAGGGACCCCAAAAACCAACGGGGACCCAAAACAGGGACCCCAGAAACCCACTGCACCCCAAAAACCCACAGGGACCCCAAAAAAGGAACCAAAAAACCCACAGGGACCCCAAAAACCCACAGCACCCCAAAACAGGGACCCAAAAACCCACAGGAACCCCAAAACCGGGAACCCCAAAAACCAACAGGGACCTCTAAAACTAACGGGAACCCAAAACCAGACGGGCACCCCAAAAACTGACTGGGAACCCAAAACAGGCACCCCAAAACCAGCCAGGGGCTCCCGCGCTGTCCCCGAGGGGGTTGGGAGGATTTTGGGGTCATTTAGGGGATTTAGGCGCTCACTGTCAGCGATGACCCTGCTCTCTTCTGGGGTGGATTTTGGGGTGATTTTAAGGGATTTAGGCACTCACTCTCAGCGATGACCCTGCTCTCGGGTGACAGCGCTGTCCCCAGCGCGGTTTTGGGGTAGGTTTACGGTTATTTTGGGTATGTTTAGGGGATTTAGGCACTCACTCTCAGCGATGACCCTGCTCTCGGGTGACAGCGCTGTCCCCAGCGCGGTTTTGGGGTAGGTTTACGGTTATTTTGGCGGATTTTAGGAGATTTAGGCACTCACTCTCAGCGATGACCCTGCTCTCGGGTGACAGCGCTGTCCCCAGCGCGGTTTTGGGGTAGGTTTACGGTTATTTTGGGTATGTTTAGGGGATTTAGGCACTCACTCTCA
>NW_005056875.1:0-2893 GCF_000277835.1 Geospiza fortis
GTTTACTGCCATTAAAAACACATTTACCCCAACTTGTTCTAAAATAATCTAAAGAAGTAGCTATTTTTATATGGAGAAATGGTAGAAAGTTGTGCTAGAGTAGATATAGGAGGCTTTGTATTCAAAAACAAGTATCATTGCCTCTTTCCTTCCCTTGTTGGTTGTCCTTTTGGTAAAACTTTTTTTGCAGAGACTTTGTTTCTCCTCTCTCCTCTCTTCATGTTTTGGTTTTGTTTTTTGTTTCCCCTCCACTGCACATCCTCCAGTGTTTTTGCATTGTGCAGGTTTCTGCACAAATCCAGCCTGGCTGAATATAGCAGGATTATGTTACTTTCATGACTCCTGAAAGCCTTCAAATCAGATTTTCTGTCACTCTGGCCTGACCTTTTCCTGGAAAAATTTATTACCTAAAAGAAGGAGGAAAAAAAGGCATATTAAGGAGATCTCAAGTACTCTCTTCCTTGAGGGCTAAAGATATACAGTACTTGTTGTCATTTAACCATCCGCCCACCTAATTCATTTTAAAATGCCAGCTACAAGTGCAACAATTTGTGGACATGACATATCTTGTGTGCTTGGTACATAAGAGCTAGAAGCCTGAAAATTTTACTCTCCTGGAGAAAGCTGCCTTGCTTTCTTAGATCTGTTTCCTTTTCTCTACCAGCGGAAAATAGGTAGATTTCTTGAAAACTTCTGGTTTTTACCTGGATCACCTCTGAGGAAGAGTGGAAACAGTGACTGAACTTTTGCTTTGTCCTAGTATGTTAAATCATTCACTAAGTAAATATGACTATGCTGGGACACGTTGTGCACAAGTCATATAGGCCTGATGTTTCAAGTATTGAATTTGTTTTGATTGCAGAGAAAATGAGCGGAGGCATAGTTTGATCTTCATTCTTTTGTGTGCCAAGTTTTTAAGTATGTTATGACAGTTTGGAGAAAAGAAAGAAGCAAAGCATGAATCTTTTTGTATGATTGACAGAAAGACCCCTTTAAGAAGCGCTTGAAGTGACTACCTCAGTGAAAATTGTTGTGGAGCTAAATCAGCTTTTGCAGTATCTAATTAACACTGCCACAACATCCAGATAGTTAGTTAATTACTGTTCTGCTTCTCCCTCCAGTTGCTGTGTCAGGCTCAAAAGTTAACATGTACCTTCACAGTATACATCAAATCTGTTAATTTTCATCATGCTCCAGCAATAGAAAGCTGTAACGGTGATCAAAATAAATTTGAACCATAGCCATTCTGAAAGCTTATTAAGGTTATATGTGTCTATTTCAAACATGTAGTGGGTTTATGATTCTAACTGTGGAATGGTGGGGGAGGCTGCTTTCTTGTGGAGCTGAAACTAAAAGGAACTTTCTTCAAACAAGACTGAAAAATTCCCATGTGCTGACAATGGGGATTTTCCAAAGTGAGCAAAGCCCAAGCAGGCTTGATCTTCTGTGCCAGGAAACTTTGACTTCAGGGGTCTCCAGCTCATGACTTATAGGGAGTGGGTGAAGGAAATTAAAGTAGTTTAAAATAGAGCTCTCTTTCTCTTCTGTAGTGTAGACATGCAGTCTCATCCAAATTGTCACTGTGGAATTTGGTTTTTAGGGTTTTTTTTGCTCTTTTGTTTTTTAGTCTACCCCCCATTCCTCCAGTCTCAGTGAAAGATTTCTGATCTATATCAGTCCTATACAACAGACTCTGTATATTCAAAGGTACAGTGTTTCCATATGGAGATGAGAGCACTACCGTCAAAAGGAATTTACTGTCCTATATGCATAGTCCTTCACTGCAGGACAGAGCACTGCTGTGGAAGAGGTCTAGTGCTCAACTTGTACCTGTGCTGAAGCACACTGGAGGTGATGTGAGCAGGACTGGGCACATAGCAGCTGCAGGTTTTGTGTAGCTTTTGGTTTGCTCACAGGTAGTGGCTGACCCATACACACAGCATGTAAGCTACTCACAAAGCAGGTCTGGCTAGCGTATGCAGTCATCTGGAAACAAGTAGCTGCTTATCTGCAGTAAATACCTGCTCTGAGAGGAAAGAGGACAAAACAGGCCAAATTTCTCCTGTGCTGTAGTTTTGAGGACCTGATTAGGTGAAGGTGAAAAGTAAAAGATGGGAAGCTTCTCACTGGGTTGCATAGCAGAGATCACTGTGTAGCTGTAACTCATACAGGCCTAAAACTACCAATTTTCAAGGATGACAGTAAGATTCATCTCTGTCAAACTGTCACTGTCTTACTTTAGGGTCTCCATCTTGTATTACTGCAGGAACAAATCTAACCTTGCCCAAGACTGTATTGCAGATGTATTACCTGCTGAGAGGAACATTTGACAGCTTGTCCCCGAGAGCCATTGCAAGGTAATCCTGAATTTGGACTGTGTTTTGAAGTTGGCACAGTTGGCAGGGACAGTGAATTTTCTGAGAAAACATCACTGAATAACTAATAATATCTGACACTTCCCAGCCTTTCTACATGGCAGAGAGAGACAGTGCATTCAAGAGCTTGTTAACCATCCCTGTGCAAAGATGGCTGGAGAACAAGAAAACAAGACATTCTGCCTGCCCTAGAATACTGGAAATTTTCAGATTCTGGAAGCTAGGATTAGACAAGAGTAGGCAATCCCAGTACCTTTATTATTATTATTTGAATTATGGTTTCCAAACCCTGTGGAGTACAGAGGGGATTAAATAATTTCCTTCTTTAGCCAGAATTGGTGAAACTAGGAAAAAGGGGAACCTGCAGTCAGAGTAGGGACTGAGGAAGAGTGAGTTCAAAGCAGCACCAAAATATTCAGAGAAGGTGTGCCCCAGACTAGAGAGAATTGAATCTGTTAACAGCTAGTGAGTGAATCTGCAGGTGCACAAACTGTTCAGTGGTGGAATGGGCCAAACTG
>NW_005056876.1:0-2892 GCF_000277835.1 Geospiza fortis
AATGCTGGAACAGGTTGCCCAGAGAGGCAGTAGATGTAGACATTCAAAGCCAGGCTCTGAGCACCATCATCTAGTTGAAGATGCCCCTGTTCATTGCAGGTGGGTTGGATTAGATGACCTGTAAAGATCCTTTCAATTAAAAAAAATTCTATGATTCTACATATGATCAAGACTGAGCCATTTTGAAAATCAAAATTCCATCAAAAATTAGATCATATCTGGCAGAAGCAGCAGAAAAATCTCTGGCCATGCTAAGGTCAAAGGGGACTTTAGGCCTTTTGTTGAAAGCTTGAGTTCCATGTTTGGCTTGAGAAATTGATTTAGCATCCATCTCCCTGCAGCACATGTTGTGCATGAAGCCCTGTAAGGACTCTGCTAACTTGCTACTGTCCCCTGTAGTCCGTTGTTACCACAACTGATGATGAAAGGTTATGCCATGAGAACATTATCTGCACTAATGGGCTTCCCCTCAGTACTGGTTCATCTTACCTTGGGCTCCAGCATTCTGTGAGTCTAGCTGAGACTGATCTGAGAACCCCCGCTTTGATTTTTGATCAACTAGCAGAAATACTCCTGGCTTCAACACTAG
Source organism: Geospiza fortis (assembly GCF_000277835.1). Classification (NCBI taxonomy): domain Eukaryota; kingdom Metazoa; phylum Chordata; class Aves; order Passeriformes; family Thraupidae; genus Geospiza; species Geospiza fortis. The sequence continues at coordinate 590 of NW_005056876.1, forward strand.
AACTGTACAGAGAGGCCAGAGACCTGGCTTTAACTCATTCTGATCATAGCAAGCATCCCAAAAACATGTGTGTGCATGTCCTTCGCCGAGATGGTCCCTGAGCCAGTCTTTGATACAGTCCCATAAACCTCCACCATAAGCATCCAGTGCTGAAAGAGATCACATGGAACCCTTCTGATCTTACCTTTTTGGCACCCTCAACAGCTGCTTCCTCAAGAAAAACAGGGACACTAAAAGAGACCAAGAAAGGTTTCATGGGGCTGATTAATCAGAGGCATTTCCCTCCTCCACTTTTCCATATCAGTCATAGATACAGTATTTAGCAATTTCCTTGGCAATTAAATTCTCAGTGGCTAACAATTCCCAAAAAGAAAAAGGAATGGACATTCTTAGCTGAAGTAGAATTGTCCAACAAGGCAACCAAGCGATGTCTACAAGTCCAGATCAAAAGACAAACAACTATTGTTTTGTTTAAACTCCTAGTATTTCAGGGATTAAATTCAGCATTTGGAATTGGCTTAGTTTTCCTCATTTCCTAGCCCTCCTCTCTCCAATTCTTTCCAACTTTGGTCACAGTAGGAGTTGTTGAGATGGTCTTAGACACCAGCCATCACCCAGAAGAAATCCCAGTTTACTCTTTCTGGATGTCAGCAGCAGTTATTAATACCTTCTTTCCTGTAGTGGTTTTGGAGGGCTGTCAGATGGGTTTGGAGTACTGTATTTACAGATCTTCCAAGGGTGGAGTACTTGTGCTTGTTTGGTAATGCTCTTGGCCCCTCGTGTGGCATATTTAGTGCTCCTAATCTGGAGGTGAAATGGGACCCACAAGCATAATTTTACAAGATAGTTCCACTACACATTAGAAGCTGAACTTTCCCTTTGCTACAAGCCATTTAAGAACTATATTCTCGTCATCTTTTTCACTTATTTCCCCTTCTGATGTAGCCAATGTTGGAATCCTTTGTAAAAACATGTCATTTATACTTCTGTAAGTATTTGCTATTGTAGACAACTTGCTTAGAGTTACCTGGCACCAGCAAGAGCAGAGCATACAATGGTAAATGGAAACTCATTTCTTGAGTCAGGTTAGGGCTGAGGGACTTTGTATTTGCTGTTTCCTAACTGTGAAAATTGCATGGAAAGTTCTGCAGGTATCAGCATTTTGCGATAATCATTTCCATATAGCCAAATAGAGAAATTCGTAATTTTGGTTTCTACACTAGATTTTGCAAGCTTTTAGAGCAAACTGAGAGACCTCTGAACAATATCCTCCTACATTTACATCTCAAAGTGTAAAGCTCTTGAGGGTGATGACTCATAAAACATTTCTCCCTTCCTCAGAGATCCAAGCTTGCAAATGGAAACAAGGTCTGCAATTCCAGTGAGGAGGCTGGCATGAGGGGTGGGAGGAGGTGTCAGGGCCCACACCACATTACATGATGATGGATTGATGGGACCACATCAATGGGCCCTGAGGGCTGTGTGCCTCTCTGGGTAAGAGGAGATGGCAGGAACACAGGAATGTCATTACTTAACCCACCCATGAGGCAAGAAAGGCCTCAAAGTCATTAAGCAACAGCCTGGAGACGCCTGGAGACTCACAGCTGAAGCCAGCAGGTGAACTTGGCTTCCTGATGGGAAATCTCCAGCCAGTGGAAAGTCACCAAAGCTCTCACCTGCTCCCCCACTTAAATCAAAGTCGCAAGGTGTCATGCCACAACACAAACAGAAATAAAGTCTGGCTCAACCTGCTAGCTATACATTTAGAAAACAAGGCTGCCTTGCTAATACCATGTAGTTCCCTTTGCAGCTCCTGATATTTTAAGTCTGGAAGAAATTACCCGTATCTAGTTGTGATTATAAGCTGAAGCCAGAGCACTGCTTCTGTCTCTTTTGTCAGTAGCCCTGTGGTAACTGGAATGGTAAAAATCAGTCAAAGGAATAAGAGAGAACAGTTAGCATCTCCTCACAAATGCTAAAAGCAGAACCAAATGACGTGTATGAATCATCCCATCTACCCTTATACAAGCTAGGATAAAAATGTAGCAGCCACACAATCTGCAATAAACTGTCATGCTCTGGGACATAATGCATGTCTTAGAGTTAAGCAGAAACTGTTCCATGGGCAAGTCATTGCAGAGTGGTACATTGTGTTTGCACCTTTCTTCAAAGCACCTGCGCTAATGGCAGTCAGGCAGAAAAAAAGATTGCAGAAGGCATTTCACTGATCTGAATGGCAATTTCTATCTCACTACAGGTTATATTCTCTTCCCCTTTCAGTTTTGGTTTGTTTTTTTTTTTTT
>NW_005056877.1:0-2890 GCF_000277835.1 Geospiza fortis
AGGCAGACAACATAAAAGTAAAGACCAGGCCTCAAGAAGGAGGCTGAGGGGATTATAACATAAAGGTTTGAATAATGTCAACTACTGCAGCTAAGGTCTTATCTGTATATCCAGTTCCAGGCACTGCACTTCAAGAATAATTTAGCTCTGTTGGAGAGTGTCCAGAGAAGAACCATCAGGAATGATGATAGGTTTGAAACCATGACCTGCAATGGAAAAACAGAACAAACTGGAACTTCCTACCCTTAATAACAGAAAACTGAGAAGAGAGGTGATAACAGACATGAAAAAAAGGAAAGATCATTGAAGAAATAAATTCTTTTCTTCAGGAAAAGAAGCAATGAGCTTTAATTACAGTAAAGAAGATTCAGATTATATATAGGGAAAATATCCTAATAGATAATTAATAGGAAGAGGTTGTTGTTGAGGATAGTATATGGAAGCTTCAAGGTTAGAGAAATGTCAGTCATTAATATTTTAAGCATAAATGATCCTATATAAGGCCAATGAGGCCAATGGCCTCTCAAATTCTTTTCTATATAGGCATGTTCCAGATGCAGGGCAGACAAGGAGGAAGCACAGAATTAACAGGGATTAGTAGGGAACAAATAGTCTAACAGATTACATTGCAGCAGAATCAGAGGAAAGTCTCGCTGGCCTGTTTCCTTCACCCTTAGTGCCAAGGTAAGATTTGGGCTCAGGGTAGCTACATATTTCTGATAATCTTTGAGAAAGCAAAGAGGTAATATTTCCACAGTGTGCATGTTGGCTTATTGCTGAAAAGGGGTTTCTAAAGTTGGCTGGTAGGAAAAAAAGTTACTATGAAAACTCTGAAGCCTTCAAGTTCCTTTCTGTGTACCATGGCCTGTGCTTGTCTGTATGGTGTGACTCTTTAATGGGTGACAACAATGTTGTAATATTATAAAACATTGTTTTTAGTTCATCCTCAGACTGAGGGCTTGCTTTTAAGAGCACAGACAGTCCAAGACTGTACAAGCTAACTGTTCCCAATCATGATTCCCTGTAAATATGTGGGTGGCGCACAGGCACCAGCTCTGTGCATGCAGAGCAGCTATGCGGTTGTGTGCTGAGTTTCAGGCTGAGCACCAGGCACTTTGCAGCTACTCTTCTCCCACCTGTTGTATCTCTCATTTGCCATTGGGATGCACATTACCCACACTCCTGGCTATGGATTGACTCTGAACATCTTAACTACATCTGAAGAACATGATAAATGGTTGGAAATGTCACTCCAGAGGGTACCAGAAATGCCTACAGCTTTAGCTATACATTATCTGTCGTATGATTGTATTTGACAGAAAATCATCAGATCCAGCTATGACCAAGAGCATCCCTTAGCCCACTTCCTTCAGGATTATTATCAAGACAGCCACAGAAAAGCCTTTAGGAAAATACATTTGGTTTCTTGCAATAAAATACTGTGTACACAGTATTTTATTGCAAGAAACCAAATGTATTTTCCTAAAGGCTTTTCTGTGGCTGTCTTGATAATAATCCTGAAGGAAGTGGGCTAAGGGATGCTCTTGGTCATAGCTGGATCTGATGATTTTCTGTCAAATACAATCATACGACAGATAATGTATAGCTAAAGCTGTAGGCATTTCTGGTACCCTCTGGAGTGACATTTCCAACCATTTATCATGTTCTTCAGATGTAGTTAAGATGTTCAGAGTCAATCCATAGCCAGGAGTGTGGGTAATGTGCATCCCAATGGCAAATGAGAGATACAACAGGTGGGAGAAGAGTAGCTGCAAAGTGCCTGGTGCTCAGCCTGAAACTCAGCACACAACCGCATAGCTGCTCTGCATGCACAGAGCTGGTGCCTGTGCGCCACCCACATATTTACAGGGAATCATGATTGGGAACAGTTAGCTTGTACAGTCTTGGACTGTCTGTGCTCTTAAAAGCAAGCCCTCAGTCTGAGGATGAACTAAAAACAATGTTTTATAATATTACAACATTGTTGTCACCCATTAAAGAGTCACACCATACAGACAAGCACAGGCCATGGTACACAGAAAGGAACTTGAAGGCTTCAGAGTTTTCATAGTAACTTTTTTTCCTACCAGCCAACTTTAGAAACCCCTTTTCAGCAATAAGCCAACATGCACACTGTGGAAATATTACCTCTTTGCTTTCTCAAAGATTATCAGAAATATGTAGCTACCCTGAGCCCAAATCTTACCTTGGCACTAAGGGTGAAGGAAACAGGCCAGCGAGACTTTCCTCTGATTCTGCTGCAATGTAATCTGTTAGACTATTTGTTCCCTACTAATCCCTGTTAATTCTGTGCTTCCTCCTTGTCTGCCCTGCATCTGGAACATGCCTATATAGAAAAGAATTTGAGAGGCCATTGGCCTCATTGGCCTTATATAGGATCATTTATGCTTAAAATATTAATGACTGACATTTCTCTAACCTTGAAGCTTCCATATACTATCCTCAACAACAACCTCTTCCTATTAATTATCTATTAGGATATTTTCCCTATATATAATCTGAATCTTCTTTACTGTAATTAAAGCTCATTGCTTCTTTTCCTGAAGAAAAGAATTTATTTCTTCAATGATCTTTCCTTTTTTTCATGTCTGTTATCACCTCTCTTCTCAGTTTTCTGTTATTAAGGGTAGGAAGTTCCAGTTTGTTCTGTTTTTCCATTGCAGGTCATGGTTTCAAACCTATCATCATTCCTGATGGTTCTTCTCTGGACACTCTCCAACAGAGCTAAATTATTCTTGAAGTGCAGTGCCTGGAACTGGATATACAGATAAGACCTTAGCTGCAGTAGTTGACATTATTCAAACCTTTATGTTATAATCCCCTCAGCCTCCTTCTTGAGGCCTGGTCTTTACTTTTATGTTGTCTGCCT
>NW_005056878.1:0-2888 GCF_000277835.1 Geospiza fortis
AAAATAATAAGAAGAAAACTGGAGCCCCTGGAGGTCACAGACAATTTCTTTGCTAGGCTTTTAAAGAGGTGATTCTTAGACATGACTATTACAAGCTTCGTCAAGCTTTATTGGTATTTTTATTTCAATCTTAGTAGACTTCTGAACACTTTCTTTTTCTACATTCCACTTTACATTCAATAATATGAAAATTCAAAAGCAGGGAAAAAAGCACAGACAAAAAAAAAGAAAAAAAAATTACTTTTCCAATATTTATATTAAATGCATAATTTAGCTCCATACCTGGAACACACTGTATCAAGTTGGCAATCATTGCACTGAAATGTGCTCTCATATCCTTAAGGATCTCAACTTCTTTATCATTTTCAGCCTCCAAAAGCATGCGAGTCAGATCAACATACTCTAAGAACAAGGCTCCAAGGGCTAGTGTATCTCTTTCTAAGGCTCCATTTGTACTAGCGTAAAGGAAAGTTGCACATTAATATAGAATAACAGAGTAGTTATGCTACAGTTTTCTGCAGAAATGCATGCAAATCTCTCTCATATCTGATAGACCACACAATTCTTCAAAGAACATACTGACATAATCTCAGTGTGGCAAACACTGAAAATTGTTTCACGTAAAAAAACAGTATTTATGAAGAGTGATAGTCCTACCTGTCACTTATAACACCCGCATCAGCAAGGAGTTCAAAAATTCGCAGTAGCTGCAGTCTTAGTAGATCTCGTCGTTCTCGACGTTTCTTGTTCTTGGAATTTAAAATAACAACCATGTTTATATGCATAGGTGCACACATTAAAAACTACTAGCTTCAGAAATGCCAGTATCACAGTGAGATTTAAGAATTCCAGTTCAAGAATTTTCTTCACAAAGGAACCCAAATACTTTTGGAGATTGCACTATATCGTTGTGCTTATACATCAACAAGGAACTGAATATGATCAAATTTTTGTCTTTGTAAGTATTCTTGGAAAAAATATTAACAACTGCCTTAGTACTTATTGAAAATGTGGAAATGAAATAATGAAATACTGGATAAAAATAACTAATATTCAAGGTTCCTGTAGCAAAAACCCATGTTATCTTCAGGTAAAAGGGATATTAATTTTAGTTTAATGTCATTTAGTTTGGTTGCTGAGGCACTTATAGTGCAGAATGTATATCCAGACCTAAGGAAGGTACCTTAGTGATTAGCCATTCCTGAACTTGGCAATGCTGCAGCACACCATCACTCACATTCAAGTGAGCTCCGAGCAGACACCACTCCAGCCCAGTACTGGGTGTGTTGACTGCAGGGGTCTTGCCCACAGTAATGAATCCCTCCCACAGAACAGGACTGCATGGTTGTTAACTGGCTCATTGTATCTCTCTGTCTTCCAGAAAGCTGTCCTTTCTGTCTTTCTTTCCTGGAAAGACGTGAATGCAACAAGGCCTGTTCTTTGCTGAAAGGCTAAATTGACTTGTTTGTATTCTGCATCAACCCTAAGCAAGAAAAACATGAGAAGGTAAAAAAGCTGTGTTGCACTCAAAGAAACAGGAAAAGCTCAGAGAAAATGCAGATTTTGCTCTTCAAAACTGAGCAATGCTAAAATCAAAGGCTTATCTCTTCTAGGACTCTGGCTCTTTCCATGGCTAGCAGTAGATGTGTGGGAGAACAAAATGATGCTTTGTCTGGTATTCTGACCCAGAATTGGCAGAATTGCAGCATCCCAGCCAAAGGTTTTATTCCAGTTATTATGCCATTTGACTTGAGCCCTGTTTTTCTCCTGTTACACCTTTAAGGCTCCAGGAAGCACATGTAGAGAAAAAAGCAGTTTTAATACAGTATTTACCAGACACAGCTGCCTCCTGCAGCAGTGTCAGAGGTGATCTGGCAAAGCTCCGTGCCAGCACCCACAGGGCGGATCTTGTGTAATGTCCATTTTGGTTTATCCCTGCAGCTCTTGGCCATGCTGGGAATTCTCCTCCTAGTCACAGCATATGTTCAAGGACATTGTTTCTGGTGTGTTGGACACCTGCCTACTGACATGGAGGCCTGCCATGATCCCTACAGCTACACAGCCCATACAGTCACTCCTGGGTTTCCAGGTGGCACTGCTTTGCAGGAAGGTGTCCCATTTATTCATATCAGGGAGAATACAGGAATTAAAATCACAGTCTCTCGTTCTCATACTCCTCTAGTGACAATTCCATGTGCTAAATTTGCTCTTGCTGCATACAGTAAACTTCTGAACTCTTGCAATTCCTTTCCTGAGGGTACACTGGATATGCATGTCTCCAGAAAAGGATTTTCAAGTCTAAGTTGTCTTAAATGGTGCACAGATAAAATGCAGAGGCAAGTGTCTGCACTAAGATGTATTACTCCACTTCTGCCCAGTATCAAAACAAGTGACCTTCAAATCAGTGACTTCATAGGGATGGAGCCACACAACAGAATCGAGGCGTGAAGAAATGCAGAATGGAAATGATTGTGGCTATTTACCAGACACAGAATTATTAAGAACTGTCCATGAGCCATCTCAGATTTCTATCTTGGAGCCAGATGGAATGGTCCAAAACTGAGTCAAGGAGGGACAACTGAGCAGAACTTGAGTCCAGTACTGAAGCTCTCCCTATGGCTTTTCAGTTTAGCTGCATAGACACATCCTGCTATGACACTGATACTTATGAGGCTACAGATTTTACCACCAGAGGTTTTTAAGAACACAGAATTCTCTCTTGTGTGGGTTGGAAGATCTGTTGGGAACCCTTCCAGCGCTACTTTCTCATCTAACTAAAGAGAGTACTATAATGAAGGTGAAAACTCTGATGAATTTGTCAGTTAACTGAACGTATTTGGAATGAATCCTGTGCCATGTGATCCAGGATGACCCTGCCTGAGCAGGGA
>NW_005056879.1:0-2887 GCF_000277835.1 Geospiza fortis
CAGTTGGTCTCCTGTTAGTTCTACCTCCCTTTCCTACCTTCCTTCCTGTCCTCCTGCAAGGACTCTTCTCAGTAAATATATTGCAGGCATATTTTTTGCATTACCTAAGAGCCAGAGAAAAAGATCCCACACAACTCAGAGATGTTTTTATTCATCATTGCATTTTACTGAATAAGAAAGGGAATCTATCCACTGTATCCTTCAAGAAACTGAACAAAAAAGCTTTCATCCATCTCAAGACAGGCTCATCTGCTCTCTTGATTCAAAAGACAGCTACATTTCATATAGTTAGAGGCATCTCATATTCACAGTAGATCTAAATTTGTACCAAGAAAAGATAGAACCTCTAGCTTGCCATCACCCAGAAAGCCTTTGAAATACCTAATAGCACCTAGGACAGCTATTGTAGAAAAAGAGGCTTTGGATTGCCCACACTTTTGTCAAGCAGGAGGCTCCTAAAGGGGTTGAAACTCTGAACTTAACGCTTGTCCTCTTTTGTCAGCGAAGCATCTTTGTGACTTTTACAGACCTAATGTCTTGCACAATCATAGCCAGTAGAGTTCTACACTGAAAGCTGCAGGAATCCTGTGTCCCAACACTCCTGCCAAGAGTCAGCCCTGTTATTCTGAGTCTGATCAAGTCGCAGCAGTGTCTGAGAATAGCAGGCCATGTATCAAAGTACACACATGTGTGGCTGCTTTCATCACCACGTGCAATGCCTGCAACTCTGGCATGCACCACTATGTGAACAAGAAGTTTCTGTTTCCACCACAGCTGAGAGCAGAGATGAAGGACAGAAGCCAGGAACATGTAGGATGTTTTGTGCCTCTTCCCAATCAGAGTTTTAATGACAGATGTCAGGAAGTGGTAACCAGCTGTATCTGAATCATCTGCTAGTGAGGCACAGCACAACAATATTGCAGCCTGTGTCATGGCTCTCAGTGAAGTCCATGGTAACAAACTCCAGTAAATTGCTACTTGATTTTAATGCTGTTTGTGTGTTGTCTGACACTCTGTGAGTGCTGCCCTGTGCCAGCCCTGCCCTGCACTGCCTGCTGCTGCTGTGCCTTGCTGTCTCTGCCCTGCAGTTGAGCTGTCCCAATTTGCAGAACCAGTTTTTCCAGTGCTTTGCACATTTTCTGACTCTCCTGACACCCATCTTGCCCCTTGGCAGGGAGCTGAAGGATGGTAGAGCTGCTAAACCAGTGGGACTATGCTGGACTGCATCTGTGGCCTTTGGCAGAGGGATGGATGGCTGGGAGGGAGTGGTCAGGCTGGGGATGGAGTTTCTTGAGAGTAGAAGGGTGAAGATCCCAGATCACCCAGCAGTTCAGTCAGATAGATCCTAGATGCTCATCTGCTGCAGACTGACCTGACCCTTCAGGCAGGGCTGTGGTCCCTGTATGGCAGACTGGATGTCAGTTTTACCAGTGCCAGGATTGACAGGACTAGGGAAAGCCAGGAGATCTACTGCAGCACTGGAGAGTGTTTACCCAGAGAATTGTGTCAGAATGTTTTCTGAGCCCAAACAACACAGCAGTCTGGACTCTCCACAAGTTTGGGTATATCTTGTCCATTTTCACAATGAAAGAGAGGGACAGAGATTTCAGGTACTGTTTGATTCTGGCTGGACAGAGTAGTTTCAAAAACCAAGCCTTCTATCTCATCAAGAGTCATAAATGCCAGCAGTATTAAAATTGACTGGTACTCTTCTCCCTCAAAATTTTAAGGCTCAGTTCACCAGTTGTCATCCTTGTGACAATGTCATTCCCTGCTTCAGAAATGTGCCCAACTCAAAGGTGTGAAAGGTGACAGATTTGAATGACCCACGATATTATGTGGCATTATGTAGCAGATGTATCTCTCAGAGTCAGTTCAGAGGTTACTGGGGAATCACTGCAGACACTCCTCATCCTACCACAGCTGGGTATGGCTTTCCATTCACCCCCTGTTGGAGCCACAGAGTTTTATCTTTGAGTAAAAATGGTTACTTGCCCGGTGATGGTTTTCCTTCAAGCTGATGTCAGGTGAGGATCCCATGATTTATCACTGCTTTTCAGAACCTACAAATAACATTGTGATTAGTAGGTTGTGATGGTTTCTGCCAGAAACATGAGATGATGTGTGTTGCCTGCCATAAATATTTCACTATTGCTGATCTTTTGGGTGGTGTCTGTAGACCAGCATCAAGGGCTTCCAATTCTGCTGTGAGAGCTGCTACTGCTAAAATTCCAATGCTTTTAAATGACTCACCATTCTATTATTCTTTCTTATGAGATTTTGCAATCACATAAATAAGAAATGAAGCAAACAGAAGCCAAAAGTGAAGCATTGCTTAATCTGTAGGAGTAATCAGTAATTTATTGGTCTACACTTTAGTGCATACATAACTGTAAGTGATTATCTAATTCTCAGAGTATAGATTGTATCTTCAAGGCTGTACCCATATCAGTTCACTTTTCTCACAGTTTAAAATTAAAAAGCAAGATAAGTAAATTATATTTTTGAACATTTGACTACTCATTAGAGATGCTATTTGTAATTTGTTTCTCAGTTTGTGTAAATGCCTGAAGTTGGTGTTCTAATACAATGAAGTTGGCTTTCTAACACACTTGCTGCAATTTTTGTTACCATTATAAGGAAAATAAATCCTTTAAATCTGTAGGGAATTAAAATCTATGTGAATGGATATTCATGTTTAACTCAATAAATTACATAGATACTGTATGCTACAGTGTTCTTGAAAATGATGCAGTATAATTAACATATCAGGCAGTGAACATGGTTGCTATACAATTCAAAGATGCTTCTTTTTCAGGTTTTTGTCCAATCAAATTTTTTCCAAGTGGATAGTTTCATAGTTTTCCCTTATATATTTTCCATTCCT
>NW_005056880.1:0-2885 GCF_000277835.1 Geospiza fortis
AAAAAAAAACAAATCTGGCAAGCTCATGTTAGTACTATGACTTCTCATGTCTTGCTGAACCCCCCATAAATGCAAGAAAGCCAAGCCTCATACTCACTGTATCAAACTGCTTGAATATTTTTAGGCCTGCACATTTGTGTATAATTTATGAATACTTTTGAAAGATAGTCCCATAGACAGAGCATAATGTACCACCTACATGAATAGTGAATTGTGCTTTAGGGAATGATAGTACTAATTTGGATGTGATGATATTAAAAATAGTCAGAACAGCATCATAAAGAATATTTATTAATCATACTATTATATTCTTTGTTGTAAATGCTCTGTCAAAGAATAAGGAATCAACTGTAGCACTAAGAAGAATCCAGATTTTTTTTCTGTTTTGAAGTTCTAATAATGTGAGGGGTGTCAAATTACATGTGTACTTACCTTTCAACATTGAGAAAGGCTTTAAATTCTTAAACTGGAAGTTTGAATGTTCAACTGTCAAATGGATTGTAAACCTCTATGATTTGTCTGATATAAAATTGAAGGGAATAGGGATAGCGAAGGAGAAGTTTTCCAGTGTTCATGTGGCATGTAAGGACTGCAGATACGAGATTTTTTTTCTCTGATTGTGTCAGTAAGTGGTTATTATTGCAATTAAAAACTACCAAGCTGGTTAAAATAAAGTATTTATTAAGTTTGTTCATTTGTTTTCTCTAAGATTACTGTTGTGGGAGTTTGGGCATTCTTTTTCTAAAAATGGATTTTTTGTGGGTGGAGGTGTACAATGTGGAATAAAGGGGACTTATTTTATATGTTCCTGCCTTTTCTGGACAAGTAAACTGTGTAATAGAATTTCAAAGTTTTCAGACCAAATATTCTGACAGCCTGCTTACAGAAAACAGTAGTAATCCTAGTGTAAATTTATGCAATGCACCTAATCTTAGCTACCTAAGAGCAGTTTATATCTAACTGCATGACAGTTAGGTATGAAGTTCTCTTAGATGGAAAAGTGTAAGAATAAATCTGGTCCAATGATGTTCTCACCGCCTGGATACAATACAGCAATGTGTTTGTAGGCACTGTTCACACAGGAGGTATAATGAACAATAATCCTAATGAAGAATAACTGTGAGGAACTTTCTTAAATAGGACAAGGTAAAGAACCTAGGCCAATGAGTGTCAGTCTGCATCTTAGCAAAAGCTATTGACATGCAGTTTCTGTTATTCTTTCTTGTATCTAGCATGACATGAGGTATCTAAACAACAGTAGTAGTTTTATTGTGGTTTTGAAACACATATTTTACTTAAACTTTGGATTTGGAAACACTGCAAAAATTGGTCTTCGTGTGTAATTTAGAAAAAATGAAAACCTCCCTAAAGCATGGGAAGAAGTTTTGCTGCCCATTATGGGATATATTTTTTAGCTATTCAAAATGTAAAATCTTAGAAGGATACGATGATGAATTATTTGCAAGCTGTACAGTCTAAAGTATCAATGAAGGGTGCTGTTGCAGCTTTAACCTCAGTTCAGTATAAAACTAAACTGTTCATCCAAGCTCTCATTTTGCTTTTAAAGTGGTTGTGTGAGCTTAGAGGTGCTGTCTGCTCAAGGGTCTCAAGGCAATAGATTTGCTTACTAGAATGCATAGGAGTGCATCCCTCTGCTCTTCTCATCCTTCAGTGCCCATTCTCCGTGGCTGCCACACAGTGGTTCCTGTTAACAGGCAGGGTAAACCAGGGATCTTTTGGTCTGTCTTTCATTCTGATTGAATGTTATTCCTCTTGGATCCTTTTCTTTTCATGATGTCTCTCCTCACAAGCCAGAATATAAGAGCACCTTGTGCCAGCAAATGCAAATGGATTCCTCTTTTGAGTTCTGCAGTTTGACGTTATGCAAATCTTTCTTTGTGAGTGGGAACCTTGCCATTTCTTCTTTTCTTCCAGTGCTGAATTTTACATCCTGATATGGACGTGTGCTGGACTGACATTAGTTGCTTATATGATGTTGGAGAAGGCAGTCTTCACAAAGGGCCAGATCATTAGTTCCCTTAAGCTGTCAGTCTGTGCTGATCACAAACCCTTCTGTTAAGCTACTTTTTCCTCTGTTGGATCTAGTCTTATCAAAATACATGACTTCTCTCCCTTTTACCCAAAGGAGTTTCTGTCCCTACCCCTAGAAAGAATCACAAATATCACTGATCTTGTGTAATTGTGCAGTAATTAAGCTTCATTTTTAAGTTATGCAGCAATCTTTTTCTTTTCTTTTTCCAGCCTACTTGAATGATACTGCTCAAAAAACAGTATGCCCAGTGGATTTATATACTTTGTCTAATATTGCAAGTTGACTGCAGTGACATTTGAAACTCACTAAGTATGTTATAAATTAATGGCCTGAAAAAAATGACACTAGAAAATGTCATAAAGCACCAGGAAAAATGTAAATATTTAAGGTGACTAGCTTAGACTTAATGAAAAGTTTAAGCTTACCTATGGGGAAATCAGTAACTTTAACCTTAAATATAATTTTATTGTTTATTCAGTAAAAAAAGTGAATACTGTAGGAGATGAGATTGATGCTTACGAATAACCAGGCTGCTGTAGTTGAGAGAAATTTTGAATATACTTTTTTTGTTCAACGCATTTTAGTTAAATTTTTTGCATTTTTGCAGCATTCCAAAAGCTATAGTAATGACATAATTAATTAAAAATTACGTATGAAAAATAGTGATAAATATAAGGAAATGTGGAAAAAATACAAAAGGGAAATTTGCACTGGCTTGAAAGAACATAGCTACAGACTAAAAATAAATTTCTGAATTGCCTACTTTTCCTCCTTATTTTTCTTGCAGAAAGTTAGCCAGTGAAGAGACGAGTAAAGATCTAAAGGTAAAAAA
>NW_005056881.1:0-2884 GCF_000277835.1 Geospiza fortis
TTTTAGGTTGTCATTAAAGGAAGTCAAGAGGTGACTTAATCACACTTTATCTGGGTGTTATTCACCTCATCCAGTTTTAAATATTGCTAATGTATATGCTTAAAGAAAGCTGTTAAGGTGCTGTTCATTTGCGTTGCTCATCTGTGACCTTCAGCTATGTGCTGTACCAGTAGACAGCTCTCCCTTTCCAGAGGACTAGCCACTACACAGAGAGCCCCACAAAAAGCAGTAAAGTAGGGTGTGAGCAGCTAGCAAACCTCCCAGAGAGTCTTTGAGAGTAGGCAGGTAAATACTAATTTTCATCACCTGCTTCACAGCCACGAGTAACTGTGTGATCACTAAGATTCAGCTACCTGCTAACACTTTAAATAAAACTCTGTGGAGATGCTCTTAAACAGTATATGTGTTGAAGGTAAAAATATTGTCTTTCATTACACTGAGTTATATCAGCAGATATATAGACTAGTTTTCAGATAAGAAGGATTTTCTTCAGCCTTCATACACAAAAAGAAAAGTCCATGCAAAATGTAAGAGAAAAACAATTGCTATAATTTGAACTTCATTATGTCCAATTTGCATTTATATTTTAGCATAAGCATTTTACAGCTTCTGAGGTGGTAGGTGAGTGCTGAGGAGGCTGAGAAACAGGTATTGCCTTTACACATGTTAGCAGGAGAGCTGAGAAATTTCACAGTCAGAGCAGCCTCTAGGGTCCCAAAACATGGGTGTGTGATGTAAAGTAGCCTCTGGTTACCACACTGTAGCTTGCTTTACGTGTCACACCATGGTAGACTCAGCTGCCAAGCTCAGCTCACATTACAGGTTTTGAACTCTGAAGGTGCATTTCACCCTGGGTTTGGGTTTTGAACTGTCAGTAGCAAGTGTATGAAGGCTCCAGACCTCCAGTCTAGTCTTGTCATCAACATCGAGTCACCAAATACTGAGCTTGCCTCCCAGCAAAGGCTGAGTGTACACACACAGACAGTAAAAATGGTAGGGGTTGCACCTTTAAGAACAGCAGTGTATTTAAAGAAATTAGATCAGTCAGAATTGTGATCCATTTTGATTTGGCATTTCAATCAGACATGGATAATTTACTCCCCAAATAAATAAGTACTTTCATGTATCTTACTCTAGAGTGTTTGAAGCATACAGTTCTCTCAGTGAAATGTAGTAGCTATTTATTCTGAACTGATATAACATAAATAGATAATGACTAGTGACCCACTTAAACATATGGGTGAAAACTAATCAAGATATAATATTCAGCTCTAAAAAAGCAACACATGTGAAACCATACTCCTGCTCTGATAAATCACTGCTAATTTAAAGTAAAATGTTCTATGACCCATAGAGGTGCTTGTGTACATATTTGTGCTTCACACACTATGAAAGATTTCCTTTGCACAACAATTTATATGGCAGGCAATTCAATCTTCTCTGCTGACAGCAATAGAAAATCATTCTGGAAATGCATCTATCTGCATGGTGGTCTTTTGTTTATTTAGGAAAAAAAATGAATTTTACAAAGTTCACATATTACAAATTTAACCTTTGAAAATTACAAGCGTCAAGATGAGAGCTACAACAGGACACAGTGTCTGTGCTTCGATATATTACCATGTTTGCTTTCAAGGAGCTAAGGGAGTCCAAATAATTCTTTGAATTTAATCACTCAGCTTTGTAATCATAAATACACGACTCTACAGCAGAAAGCATTAAAAAGACAAACCATCTTCTGGGTAAGTGTTATGAAATAGTGGAAGAAAGACACAATGTCCCTAATTGATACCGGAATGGAAAAGCTTTTAAGAAATGTAATTACCCCGTACTGATACAAATCTGTCTTGTCATGACAGAATTTCTAAAACATGCTTTTCAAGGCTATTTTTCTTTACAGAAAGACAGTTATCATCATTTGAAATGGATTGCACAGAAAGGCAATAGCTTAGATTTAATACACTAAATCAAAGAAAAGTACTACAACATTGGCATGTTTAATGAATATTTGCCAAAACTGAGGTTATTTGTAAGTTTAAAAATAGAGATCATATATTTGTGGCATATGTAGAGCTATTATTACTGAGAAATAAACCACACCTATGCTTTTATGATTGATTTATTTTCAAAGCTTTCAGATGAAGAAAAGATTTTGACTTATCATGTCCAGGAAGGGGATTGTAGCATCTTTCCAAAAACTTACATAGTCATAGACAGAATTTCATTAATGGAGTAAGGATATTTTTATGGTTTGTCTGAATTTAGGAATTCCTGAAGGAAGCAATGTCAGGGAGTCAATAGGGCATATATAAGGCAAAGCAAACGCATAGATAAGAATGAGGAAAACATTCAAGAAAATAGAATTTCAATGAAACTAAGGTCAAGATAACTGTCTCACTGTGTTGCATGGATTGGATAAGAATAATTCATCACACCTGCCTAGAGACATATGGAATGCAGGTTTTCAGAGCTGAACTACTTAGTTATATGGAGAGCTAACTTAGCTATGTGGAGTAGCTGAACTACTTTTCTATGTGGAGACACTGGCACCTCTGAGGAATTTCTCTCATCCTAAGGTAAAAATGTAACTAGATCTGAGGAATCCTGTCCTAAAAATGCTTACTTTTTCTCCTCTGGCAATAAGAATGCCTGGTTTAGATGCAGCATCTACACTTAGGCAATACAAAACACACTGAAGCTGTCCAGCCTCAGAGCACTAATATGCAGGAGAGCTCTCCCCAGGCTAGAAGGGCAAGCTGCAGCACTGGTGATGGAGCATCTGCTATCAGGCTTTTGCAGTGCAGTACTGAGATCCCACTTTGGTCTGGAAATAAATTACGCTTTTCAAGTGTAACTGTCAGGTGTTGTCATCTTATTGCAAAAG
>NW_005056882.1:0-2884 GCF_000277835.1 Geospiza fortis
CTGCTTTGCTGTGTGTGTGAACAATATTTGTTAGCTAGATAGTGCCCCATGGCCACTGTGCTATTTGACATTTAAATATCTTTAAAGCCCAGATTCCATTAATTGCTTTCCATTTCCTGGGATTTCCTTGCAAATTCTCTGTTTGCCAGTCCATTGCAGAGACAGCAGGACAGGCTCCCTCAGCCTCTCATGGAAACCATGGCTCTGCAATACATGAGCACTCTACAAATGCACACATGCAGAGCCCTGTGTCCCTGCAGAGCTGCAGGAAGAGCCAGGGGGATTTACAGTCTCACAGAGGTCATTTCATCAGTGCAAAAGAACTATAACAATTGCAGAAAATTGAAACCAACTTAGCAGGCAAGAAGCCTTATGTACTTTCTGCTCCCAGCACTCAAGGCTGTTTTTCAGTTGTCACAGCCAGAGGTGCTGTGCATGCCCAGAGGCAGCACAAGTAATATTCTTAATTTGTTATTGATTATTTGATGGCTCCCTATTTAATCAGTCATGTATTTGTCAGTGGAACAGAATTGCTGAACACCAGTAACTCTTCAGGGAATAAAACATAATACCCGGAAAGGAATTTTGTGACACATTGTCTGAAAAGGCCAGTTTAAAACACAGGGTTTGTTTGGGCTTTGGTTTGGTTTGGTTTTCTTAGGGGATGAAGGGGGTTAGGTTTTGTTTTGGTGTTTTGGTTTTATTTAAATGCTCCAAACCTGCTCTTGGAGGCATAAGATATAATGTTATATCCATATATATTTACCTTATCAAACTTGATTTTAGAGCCAAATTACCTTATTTTTGCTTTCCAGAAATCCCTTTCACATGTACTAAAGTTATGTTTTTAATGTGTGAATAGAAATTTCTGGAAAATTTGTAATGTCTCAAATTGCAAAGCAGGATTCACTGTAAAAAAATTTTATTTTGAATGTAAACTAAAGCTAAACCTGATGCCTAAAATTCAATTTCTTTGTTCAAAACTGAAAGAAAACTTCAGGGTGTGGCCTCACTTAATGCATTCAATGAAGTGTCCATCTATGCCCTGAAATGTATTGTGCTTGGTGAGTAATTAAATCAACCTCCTATAATGTACCATTTCCATTATGTGTGTCAACAGAAACATCTGGACTGATTTCTTAATTTAAATACCTTTACCTCTCTAGCATATTTTGGTAATGCATAGTTACAACATCTTTCATAGTTAGTCATGATGCTGAGGTATTTATTTAGCACAGTAAACTTGCCTTCATGGTAGAGAAGGTGACAAAAGGATTGCCATATTAATTAAGTGCTGCTCTAAAAGATATAAAACTCATTAATTTCCCTCTACTGGCATATTATTTAACAAACAAATATTCAAGAAATTTACCTTAAGACTTCTGTTAATTAAGATTTTTTTGTATTTCTCATCACTCCCCTAGCTCGAACCACAGACACCTGTTTCTGAATATCAAACTCTCCTTAGAGGTGATGCTGCACAAGTATCACTGGAAGATCCTGAGCCATATTTTTAGTTCTGTCTGCTGTGCAGTGGAATTCCTGTCTGTATTTGTGAACTGGTGCTTCAGGTGTATTGAACTCTGCAATGAAGGGGTAACTTGTTGGGCTTGGGTATGTTGTTGGGCTGGGGGTGGTGTTTTAAACTTTGTGGGGTTTTTATTTAAGGAAAACTACATTTCCTTTTTGCTGCCCTTTGCAGTGCTGTGACCTCAGAACTGGCTGCCTGCAGAGACTTTCAGACAAGCTGTCCATGCTCTCTTTTTGGGAGTGCTTGGAGTTTCTTGTGTTGTGGGCCTGCCCAGGTAGGACCAGCCCTGGAGACAAACAGATACTGCCTGCAGCTCTCTCATCTTTCCACCCACTGAAGCCAACCCTGTCTGACTTAGAGAACCAGCCCCTTTTATCCTCTTCCCCAAACACCCCTGGGTAAAAATTTGATTATTTGTTTTGTTTTCAGTCCATAAAATACCTCTCAGTCTGAACATCTGAAATGTTAAAGAGCAAGCAATGAACTTGCTTTTTACAGAACTGTCTAAAAGATGTGGAAAGGTTAGGAATTGCATACTTCTGTAGGTTATCTGGGGTGCACACTTCTTCATCATATAATCCTTCAGGATCCAGCAGGGTACCTGTGAACAGAAAGGAGATGTGAGTGTCCCAGCATAGCTCCTGGGATGTGCTTTGGGCAGCTTGCAGGGCACAGGTGTGTGGGACAGAGGGAACTGCTCTGAGAGCAGTGTTTGCTTCTCCCTCCAGGCCTCCCTACTGCCTGACACCTTGCAAATGTCTCCACACTTCCACTTTCTCAGCCCCCATGACTCTAATTTGTTTTTCTCCTACCACGGAGTAAAACCTCATTATTAAAAAGTTCTACTTAACTTTAGTACCTTCACAGTTATTAAAGCTCCTCTGGGGAAAGTATTAATTCCTGTTCTAAAACTTCAGCGAGTTCAACTGAGTCTCACCAGGTATTAATATCTCAGAGTTCCAGGAAATCTTTTGTAATACAAACCTCACAAATTCGTGGGGTTGGTTTGCTTTGTTACATCCTCACTATTTATTGAGCACCAAATGGAACACTCTGAGCAGAAGCTGCAGGCTTTCACTGCATGCACAAAGTACAGAAACAATAAATTGGCCACCTTCCCCTCCAAGTAATCTAGATATTATTTTAAAAGTAGAATATTTGGGGAAGGCATTCAGCTAGCTTGATGCATTCAGTGCTTGATGCACTTCTAGAATGGGGAATGCAGTTCAAGGTCTCTGTTTGGTGCTTAATTACCATTCCATGAGATATTGTTAAAGTTTATAAAATTTATGGTATAGAAATACCATAATAAATATAAATATTATAAATTTATATTATATTATATTATATTAT
>NW_005056883.1:0-1139 GCF_000277835.1 Geospiza fortis
GTCCCTCCCAGTCCATCCCAGTTCACCACGGTGATCCCAGCCTCGGCCCCGCCCCCTCATTAACCTCATGAATATTCATCAGGCTGGAGGAGCTGCAGATCCTGTTGGACACTTACCCCGCCCCCACCATCGAGGCCCACCGGCGAATCAGGTGCGAGACCACGCCCCCCTGATTAGCATGGCGCAATCACCGCCCCCTCATTAGCATAAAACAATCGCCACCTCCTCATTAGCATAACGCAAGCTCCACCCGCATTGCCATGGCCACACCCTTAATTAGCATAACATAGACACTGTCCCCTCATTACCATAACTCCACCCCTCATTAAAATAACTCTTGTCCCTCATTAGCATAATTCCACCTTATCATAAGCAGCACTCCCTCATTAGCATAGCACCAATTAGCTCTGCTGCTCATTAGAATAAAACAACCCGAGCCCCGCCCCATTCCCAAAATTGTACCTCATTACCATACCTGGCCCCTAATTATAATAATCAGATTCTCATTACCATAAGCCCATACCTCATCACCATATCGTTGTCCCACATTAGCATACTCCCACCCTCATTAGCATACCACCCCTATTATCCTAACACAACTCATTAACATGGTTCCGCCCCTCATTACCATAACCCCACCCCTCATTACCCTGACACCCCTCATTACCGTTATCCTTGCCTCATTAGCATAATCCCCTTTCCATTAATTACCCAAACCTCATCAGCATAACCCCACCCCTCATTACCATAATCTGTTCCTCATTAGCATAACCCCACCTCAATTACTACAACCCCACCCCTCATTACCATAACATTACCCTTATTAGACACCCTCATTACCATAACCCCACCCTCGTTACAGACATCCTCATTAGCATAACCACAACTTTATTACAGACAGGCTCATTAGCATAACCCCACCCTCATTGCACAGACACTCTCATTAGCATAATCCCACCCTCATTACCATAACCCCATCCTCATTACACTGACATGCCTCATTACCATAATCCTGCCCCTCATTACCATAACCCCGCCCTCATCACCATACCCCCACTCTCATTACCCTGACACTCGTCATTAGCATAACCCCGCCCCTTTTCCCATTTTAGGGCGGGGCTCGCCGAGGCACGCCCCGA
>NW_005056883.1:1244-1636 GCF_000277835.1 Geospiza fortis
CAGAGGGCCGTGCCCCTGCGCCAGCCCCGCCCCCCGCAACCGTGACGTCACTGCAGCTCATTAAAATACTGCTGGCACCGCCCACTGCCTCTGTCGTTGTTCGAGTGTGGCAGTGATTGACAGGGAACGGGGGGGTGGGACCAGAGAATGATTGATAGCTCGTACTGCTCGCCTATTGGCTCGCTGCGTCTGATTGGCAGGCAGGGCACGCCCTCTGACCGTAAGTCGGTCGTGATTGACGGCTCGCAGTGCACTCTGATTGGCTCAGTGCCTCTTGTGGGCGTGCACAACGCCCTCTGCGCTGATTGACAGCTGAGAGAGCGTTCCTCTTCGCTCACACTCCTGGAGGGCGGGGTTAACCCTCCCGCCACTGTCTTGATTGGCAGCCCGCC
>NW_005056883.1:1744-2884 GCF_000277835.1 Geospiza fortis
TCTCGTCAGGCCGGGACCTGAACTGCGTGCCGGAGGTGGCGGGAGCGCTGGGGGCCGTGGCCAGGCAGGGGTGAGAACCGGACCCCCAAAACCCCAAAAAAACCTTAAAAATCCCACTCGGGAACCCCCAAAAACCGACCCCGAAATGCCCCTCGTGTTCCCGGGAGGGCCCAAACGTCTCGCGGCATCCCCGAATTCCCTCAGGGACCCCCAAATCCCACTCAGAGAGCCATAAATCCACTCAGGGATCCCAAAATCGGCTCAGGAAGCCCAAAATCACCTTAGTGATCTCAAATCCCTAAAGGAATCTCTCAAATCACCTCAGGGATCCCAAAATCACCTCAGGAACCCCAGAGTCGCCTCAGGGATGTCCAAATCCCCTCAGGAATTCTTAAATTTCTCTCAGGAACCCCCAAAGTTCCCCAGATTCCCCCAAATCCCCTCAGGTATTCCCGTATTCCCCTCAGGGATCCCCAGATCCCCTCAGGG
This sequence comes from Geospiza fortis, assembly GCF_000277835.1. Lineage (NCBI taxonomy): Eukaryota > Metazoa > Chordata > Aves > Passeriformes > Thraupidae > Geospiza > Geospiza fortis. The sequence continues at coordinate 2,234 of NW_005056883.1, forward strand.
ACACCAAATCCCCTCAGGGATCTCCAAAATCCCCTCAAGGATCCCAAACCCCTAAAGGAATCCCCAAAATTTCCTCAGGAATCCCCAAAATCACCTCAGGGTGCCCGGAATCACCTCAGGGATCCAAAATCCCTGAAGGAATCTCCAAAATCTGCTCAGGAACCCCAAAATCGCCTCAGGAATCCCCAAACCCCCTCAGGAATCCCCAAATTCCCCCAGGGACCCCAAAATTTCTCCAAATTCCCTCAAATCTTCTCAGGGATCCTCAAATCCTCTCAGGGATCCCCAAATTCCCTCAGGGATCTTCAAATTCCCTCAGGGACACCAAACTCCCCTCAGAGATCCCCCAAATTCCCCCAGGGACCCCAGAATCGCCTCAGGGACACCAAATCCCTAAAGGAATCTCTCAAATCACCTCAGGGATCCCAAAATCACCTCAGGAACCCCAGAGTCGCCTCAGGGATGTCCAAATCCCCTCAGGAATTCTTCAATTTCCCTCAGGAACCTCCAAAATTCCCCAAATTCCCCCCAAATCCCCTCAGGGATCCCCAAAATCTTCTCAGGAATCCTCCAAATCCCCTCAGGGACCCCCAGATTCCCTCAGGGATCCCAAAATCACCTCAGGCACCCCCAGATTCCCTCAGGGACCCC
>NW_005056884.1:0-2882 GCF_000277835.1 Geospiza fortis
AACTCAGACTATTTTGTGATTCTGTGAACCCAAATTAGCCAGTTCAAGCTCCCTGGCATAAATCTTAAATCTAGAAGTGATATTTGTAAAAGTGATATGTGTTAAAGTGTATCTATCCAAAAGTGATATGTGTCAAGTCATGTATACTGCAAATTTTTACTAGAGAATTGCCTTTATATTTAGCAACATTATATATGGCTTTTATTTAATGTGAAAGATATTGATATGAACAAGCACAACACAGTAATTTGACTAAAAGGCAGAAACCAAAAGCGCTTATTCCATCAGTCTGTCAGGGGAAAATAAAGATATTTTCTGACACAGTCCAACATCAGACACTGAACAACTGAAGCCATGGCACATCAGAACACTTCAGTGTTTTCCCAGAACATTTCCATGGAAAAGCAGTTTCTCTTCTTACTGAAGCAAGAATATACACAGCAGGTATAGTCCTTGGGTACACCCTTCAGACATGTCAGACAGATTAAAACTTTCCTTTTTTGTAGCTGTCTTTCCTGTAATCCTGCTGGATCAATGGCTGTGTGCAGTACTCATAAAGAATAAGAGAAAATGTCTAGTCTGTAGCTTCTGCATTCTCTTGTGCTTTTGAAAATGCAGCAATGTCTACTAAGCGAGCAGAAAATACCTTGGGGGTGTAATGAATGGGAAAAAACTAATTTTGCAATGCATGTATTTGCACTTTTTTTGCTAAGTCACAAATAGGTTTGAAATGATACAAAATTGTCACAATCCATAATTTCAGGGAACCAGAATAAATCTCATACCTGATACTGCTGATTAGACACTCCCTTAGGGCTGCTGTGGACTTCTGTACCCTTCAGAGGGTGTTACCTTATGGCATAGGTCAGAAGTAGGAATGGATAACAGCACAGGACTCACCAGGAAAACGCACTTGACAAAACCCCACAAAATTGGATCACTATCAGTCTTCTGATGAATCAATTAAGATATTAAATATTAAACATGTTAATTTAACGTAATAAAGTTAATGTAAAAATTAAGTGTGCCTCATCTGGCTCTAGTTATTCATCCAAATGCAGTCTAGACATGTCTTCCAGGATTATGTTAATTTTATTTGCAACCCACTCCACCTAGCATAGATGTGTAATTCACCTTCTATGGAGTGTGTTGCTCTGATATAGAGAGTCTGTGCCCTCATCCAGAGTTATACACAGCCTGAATGCCTGGATATTTATACAGTCCTTTAAAAGAAAGGTGTTTGCTGGGCAGTCATAAATGAGACCACTTTGTTTTCCATACACAGTCCTTTCTCACTATAATCAGAACTTTTGCAGAAAAGCAGGTGGAAAATCCTTCTTGCTTTTGAAGACTCATTAACAGAAGAATCCCATAATCTGCAAATCATGGTGCTCTGCCAGGACAGAAAGGCATAACCTCTGTAAGACCAGTGCTGAAAGCAGAAGTGGTTGAGTATCTCAGAGAATGCTGTATCACTACCATAGTGCATGCTTCACTGATAACCCCAAAAAAGCTCCCTTCCATGTCTGCTTAAGGCTTTGATCAGTCAGTTCTGCAGCCTTTCCTGTGCAATTCAAGAGCTGCTCAGCATGCCCAACAAGCTGAGCATTACATGTGCTCTTATGAGGGTGCTACAGGGGCATGCTCGCCCAGAAGAAGGAATTCCTCTGTCACGGGATGAGGAAATAATGAAAGATGACAATAGGTAGGTACCAGAGAAGAAGCCCTTAAGGTTCCTCAAAATAGGAGACATTACTCTGAAAACCTGACTTGGTTTCATTCTGGACTTAAGAGTCCAAGTGGAAGCATACATCAAGGATCTCATTGAATTTTCTTAGGTTATGGGGAACTAAAACAAGTTGATATGCATATCTTCCTGGTAGAGGAGTCTTTTCCATAAGAAGTTGATTGAGTTAAGAGTGACATGAAGAAACAGGAAGAATAGTGATACATCATCAGGGATTTTGGGCAGAGATGGAGCTTCTTTTGCTTGCCTTCAGCAGGCACTTCTAACTGTGTATTGCAATGTAATGCACACATGGATTTTCCATTCTGTCAGGCATTCTGATTGTTCACACCATGAGAAACATTGGACAATTTAATATGCTGCAGTTTGTGCTGCAGCAGTTAAGAGAACTATTTTTATCTTCCTATTTAAATTCAGTAAGTTTTTCAACTCCACAAGAGAAAGAAAAAAACCCAAGCTAGAAATTAATCTTTTATACAGTAATATTATGATAGAAATGCTTTAAAAGAAAAAAAGGAGGACTATGATAGTCTCAGTCTGTTTTTACACCTCCAGGCTATGGCAATAAATAATATTTGGCTTTTCCTCTGCTTCCCTATTCCAGTGGCAAAGTTAGTGTTGTTCTTCCTGGAAAAATTCCATGGTGCAAATAAGAGGACAAACTTACTGTCACCATGGTGGGAATTGAAGACAGAACATTAATTTGAAAAATTAGTGGTCCTCATAAGAAGACAACCTTGTAGATGGAGGAAGGAGGCATCTGAGGCCAGCCTTTAAGCCTTAAGAGGTAATATATGAAACTTCACAGGCTATGCAGAGCTAACTTTACCTCCAAGATGTTTACAGTGTTTATGAAGGAAAATTCCTGAAGCTGTCTACAGCCCACTGTCTGTGGTGTGCTGGAGGATGTAGCAAGTACCAGAGTCTTGTGCTGATATGAAGCTGGGGTATAGGTAGGACTTTCACTCAGACCTGAAAGTTGGAAAATGCCTAAAAATAGAAGACATTCTTACTTCACTGGTATGCCTTCCAGGAAGAAAAAACATACAAAAATGTTAAGGCTGGTCTCAAAAACTTACCACACAGAAAGAGTTTTAGTAAAAAGGGAACTTCTCCTTCTAGCCATTTTTTTTTT
>NW_005056885.1:0-2881 GCF_000277835.1 Geospiza fortis
GAAATGAGAGTATAGCAGAGTACCTTTCTTGATAGATCACACTTTGATGATGTGTGCAATGCTCCAAAAGAGGAAAGGCAGTGGAATATGACCTTGTGTACTTAATTTCTCCATTCATTTGCATACAGACTATATTTGGATTTGCCTACAGAAAGAATAAAGGAAGTTTCCACTAGACTGTAAGGATATAACAAGGTCAGCCTTTCACTTGGGAGAATATCTTTCTCACTGCTCTTTCTCTATGATCCACATTTGAGTATTTGAAATGAGCTAAGGAAATACTAAGTTAGCTGAAGTATGTTTCACTATCCTTGTGTTTTCTTTTCCTAGCAAGGTACTTTCAGAAAGATGAGGTTTTATTTTGATGTTACATTATGCAAATGGTCACATGCTGCTTCAGGACCCAAACTGATGCCATGATGCTTGCTAAATTTATCAGTCTGGCTTGGTACTAGCTGGAACTCTGTAAATGTTACATCCACACTGTAAGCTCTTGCAGACAAAACTGCATATATTGTGGTAGTGTTACTTCTACCAAAGTGCTTATCCCGCCCCTCTTCATTTAGAAAATAAAACTTTCTCTCTTTGATTACCTCTTCCCTCTATGTATTTGTACTAGAACAATAAAAATTGTCAGACTACAGACAACACACTGTTATGTAACTCTGCCACACACATAATATGTGATCACAGAAATATCAGCAAATATCCAGAAATACTAGTGAACTTGAAGACAGGAATTCCATTCCATTTCCATTATCACTACTGAGGGAAGATGTCCCTCTGTAAAGACAAGTAAGTAGATTTTAAATACAGATTTAATCTCTGATGTGTAAGTGGGTGCTAAGTATGAACAAAATCTCATCAGCATCATAGGACTTTTTGTGCCTGGTTGCATACACAGCATAAAATGTAGTCTTAATCAGAAGTGGAGCAGTATCTATGAGGTGTCTGCAAAATATTGCTATGTGTAAAGTAGCTCAGGAAAGTCTTTAGAAGGGGATAGTGTGCTATGTTGGAGCACACACTCCAGCCCATTCTGTTTGAGGTCAATTGTTTAGGGAGCTCATGGCTGCTGACACATGTGGTGACACATGACAGACTATTTACTTTTCTACCTTCTTATGAGGCAGTATTAGAGTTCTGATACAGTAAAGGATGCAGCATAAAAAAGTTTACTGGGTGTGAGATTAAAAGATTATACTTGTCTACTTATTGATGTGCTAGTAGTGGGTTTGGTCAGGTTTCTTGTGGTAAAGAGAGTATGATGTGAACCAATGTCTAACTGCCAGAAATGATCTGAAAATTGTAACACAGTGGTGCATCCAACATTTGCCCTCACAGACTGAGAGAATGAATACAAACATGAAGTAAAAAGATGTCTCAATGAAAATTGTAAGGGCTTCCACATAACAAAATTGGTCAGGTCCCCCTGGAATGCTGAAAGAACCCAGCTTTCACTTGAGCTCACATTGTTCTCAGAGTGCTTTTGCAGGTGATAGAGCAGGATACCATCCCTTATTGTGCTGCCACCCTTGTACAAACTGCTGCTCCATTCAGCAAATGTCTGTCCAGCTCTAATGTGGTTGCAGTCTGCTACAAAGGGTCCCAGACTATCTGCATCCAGCTAGCCAGAGATTAATCCGTGAGCTTCTAAGCACAAAGAAACTATAATTCTGCTCCTACAAAGAAAGCGTGAATGAATTGCAACCTTCCTCTTGATACCAATGCACAGTGTGTGCCCAGCATGAAGATACAGGGAATGTGTGCAAGGTGATTTTTTTTTCTCAACAGTCTCTTTAGACTTCATTTTTAGAAAAAACATGGAGTTACACTTTAACAAAGCAATACAAGTTTTGAAAACCATCACACTGCTTGAGTTGAACTTAGGTGCAATGGAAAAGATGGGATTTCAAAAAAATTCCTAAAGCAGTTCCTTTCACTGCCTCTCCCTGTAAGCACTTGCACTGTGGACAACAAAGCTTTTGTGTGTTTGAGATCTATGAAAGGGAGGTGTTGAGCCTCAGCCTGAATCTCAGACGGACTCCAGCTGGCAAAGGTTCTTTAAGTACGTCTAAAAAGACAAACATCAATCTATTTATAAAGCACAGCAACTTCTATTCAAAACCACTTTCTAGTCCTTCATATTATTTCTGGGTTTTGTCCAATGACTCTGATAGAAAATACACAAGCAGTTTTGTGAGCAGAACTATGTTCTGTTTTGTTTAGCAAAATGGAACCTTCCAATTGCAGATTACCAGTTGCTGTTGGCCTAGCCCCATGATGCTTGCATTTCTCATTACACAATATCAGCTTCACAATGTGGGTGGAGGAGAAAGAGTATGGAGGAGCATGCACCCCAGTATCTATCTTCTATATCATGCCTCTTGCTTGAGCAATATGCTCAAATGCTGGTAAATGGGAGGTGAGGTTTAATGCTGAGAAACTCAACTCTTTTGTGGTTTTGTGCAGTCAACTAGGCTTTTGTACAGAGCGGTAACATTGCCTCAAGTTCTTTGTACAACTTAATAAAGTGAATTTTTTTTCCTTAGTTAAGGATGAAGCAATCTGAAGCAGAGTCTCTGCAGGCTGGCTCCTGTTCTTTAGCTCCAGGTCTGTGCCCTGGGACTCAGAATATGCCCCTGAGTAGGCAGCTTCCTACTTGATCTTTCCTGTCAAAGAGTTCAAGCTCTGTGTGCAGTCAATTTAAAGACCAGGCAATTCAGCTATTTAAAATTGCCTCTTTGATGAACCAAATCTTGTGCTGTTGATAAAACAGATAGGCCACAAAATTAAAGAAGGTGGTCTGGACTGCCCAGAAAGAGCCAGGTGCTGGATTTTCAGGTGCTTCAATACCAAAACTAGCTGCCTAAAGCATATA
>NW_005056886.1:0-561 GCF_000277835.1 Geospiza fortis
CATCCATCCATCCATCCATTCATCCAATTCATCCTTCTATCCCTCTCAGCCAGTCTGTTTTTCATAATTCCGTCTTATTTACCTTCAAAATATCCCTCATAAGTTCTTATCCTCAAAAAAAAAACACTGGCAGACAAATCATGCCTCCACACTTTATTATTAGAACATATCCAAGTTCACTCTGATGTCATCCTCTTCCATCTCCTCTTGTATGGTATTTTGTGTAAAGGAAAAGTGATTCTTCTTTTCTCCCTTGCAGTGGCTGTGGCCAGAGCCCAGGTAGAGCAGGAGCCCTTCCTGGAGACCACCGAGGGCACCGGCATCAACATCACCTGCTCACATCGAAAAGTCAATACCAACGATTGGATCCATTTCTACCGTCAGCTCCCAGGACGAGCACGCTGCAAGCGCCACAAAGCCACTGCCGGACAATTCAGGATCGCTGTCGGTGTCGGCAGATCGGAGTTCCAGCGCGCTGTGGCTCGCTGAGCCCCGGCGCGGGGACGCGGCCGTGTATTACTGCGCGCTGGGGCCACGGGCAGAGGAGCCGGGGCTGCGGCC
>NW_005056886.1:2011-2880 GCF_000277835.1 Geospiza fortis
AGCCAGAGCACGGGGCCGGGGCTCGGGGGCACAGCGAGGCTCGGCCGGCGGAGCGGCGCCATGCGGCGGGCTCGGGGCGCGGGGCTGGCGGCGCTGGCCGCGCTGCTCATCGGTGCGTGGGGGCTGCGAAGGGGCCGAGTCCGGGCTATGTGATCCCGCCGATCCCCGCACGCTGTCGTCCTGCCTGGTTTATTCACAGGCCAATGTCCGCAAGCTGTTCTCTTGTTTTTATTTCCCTCTTTTCCATCCCGTATGCCCTCAGAAATCTCCTGATTCTATTCTATGTCGAACCTGCTCAAACATTCAATTCCTCTCCTTCTTTAGTACTTACAATGTCCTTAGCAGTTCTAACATTTTCTTAGGCATTTTAACTTTTCTCTTATTTTTGCGCCTTCTCCCTCATCCCCCCATTCTCCAGTGACTGCTCTGTTCTTCCTATCATTCACGCATTCATCTCTCCACAAATCAGTAATGGACACTTCCATTCCTCCTTATTTTGAAATCCCCTCGGTACTGTTTTTCCCATCATCTCTGTACTTTCCTGACTGTTTCTGCGGGATTTGATCTGTGCAGTGGGGCAGGATAGGATTTCAGTCTTGTTTTTTTCTGTTCCTGGCAGTGGCTTCAGGCAGAGCCCAGGTGCAGCAGGAGCCATTCCTGGAGACCACCGAGGGCACCAGCATCAACATCACCTGCACACATACCAAGAAAATAAGCGGCGATTACATCCATTTCTACCGTCAGCTCCCAGGACGAGCACCTGAATTCATGGCACTCTCTTCTAGAGGCTCCAAACCACTGCCGGACAATGCAGGAACGCTGTCGGTGTCGCAGGATGGGCTTTCGAGCTCGCTGTGGCTCGCTGAGCC
>NW_005056887.1:0-2879 GCF_000277835.1 Geospiza fortis
CTTCTGAAAAAGAGCGAGGACAAAATACGCAAAAATTCATTAAATCAACTGAAAGGTTACAAAAATGAAGTCAGTTAAATGATGCAGAAACTTTGCATATACTATCATCCCATTTCTTTCTCTGTGCCAACACTTTTTTCCCAAAACACCAAATCCTCTCCTTCTTAATCGTCTTCAAGGCTCCCTTTGACACATCAAGAGAACAGTTGTTTACAGTCACACACTGAGTCCACAGCAGACCTTGGAGTAGCAATTTGGCATTCTACCAACTAGGCTACAGCCAAAAGCTACTAGGTCATGTCATTTCTTGATACTACAAGTATTATTTTATTATACATCTTCTTAGTCACAAAGCTGTATAAAATGTTGGATTCTTTTGCTGAGAAAATAATTTTTCAATATATTTTCCTAAGAGCAATCCTTTTTTGTATGACTCCACTTGATAATAGTAGTCCAGGCTTTTCAGAGAAATGGTTTCAATAATCAAACTATACCTAAATGAGAGGACTTTATTTAGAAAGAAGTTGCATCTTTACTTAAAGAAATGCTTTTAATCAAAGATACCACTTTTCTCCATATTACAGAGGGATTGCTTGTGCATTAGATTTGAATCTGATTTGCGCAATTAAAAATTGTAAAAAAATTATTCTTTTGGATTTGGAGAGGAAATATAAATGTGCCTCTAATGCAATGAAAAGTACATAACATTAACGAGTTTGCATGGATATGAAAACTGAAATGTTGAGGCAAGAGGAAATTGTTTAGCAAGCTTTCAAATTCCCCTCACTAAAGCTACAGCTTCCTCAGAATAAGATTTTGGTTTTCCACCATTGAATTAAATTGAATATGTATTTTCTCTTATCTGCAATAGTGAAACTACATGAAAGATGTGATTTTGGAAAAAGGGGGTAATTTGGTGTACCATTACTTGTTAAGTACTGAGCACTGTCTGATCTGTATTTTAATTTTTACAATAAAGACTGCTAAGACTGTGTTGGCTATCAAACTGTTTTGTGCAATGTAATTAAAAAGCTTAATATTTTGGCAATGTGAGAGAGAAGAGATAACTGAATGTACATCCATAAATGTAACAGATATGCATTATAAGACATATATATCCCCCATTAAAACAAGGTCGTTTCTATTGGAATTGCTTTCTTGGGCTCCACCAAAAAGCCAACACATAAGTTACGGCCATTTTAAGAAAAATATTAGAAAAGGGCAATTTAGCTAGCTCAGTAGGTGATATTCACAAAGAAAAGCAGCTTGTAAGAGCTAGTCATTTGTATATGAGAGGTAGCTCATGTCCTCTTCTCTCAGCATTCAGTTCCATGTTTGAACATTTGAATCAAAAAAGGGAGGAAGTTCAGACAGGGACACATAAATTCAAGTGGGAATATTTAGACAATAACTGCTTTTAAAATAAAACGTTTTATTAAAAGTATTTTGTCTTAAGAAAATTGAACTGTATATCTGACTTCTACATTAGCTGTCTATGCAAAAAGATCTTGGAAGAAAAACAAAACAATGAAATCACTACTGGTAAGTCCTTCATTTTTTCAGACTAGTGCACTCTTTCAGTGCTAGGCAGTGAAGATAAACCATGTCTCTGATACTGTTTTTATTACAGGTTTGGATTACAGATTTCTTTTCAATGACCTGTCAAAATTAACAGGCTCCTTGCTGTTCACAGTTTATCAGGATGCCCCAGAGCTACTTCAGCAATGAAGAAAGCAAAGCTGTCCGGAGAACAAATGCTAACAATAAAGCAGCGGGCCAGTAATGGTAAATTTTTAATCATTAAGATCTTAAATACTAATTCTCTGTAAACTAAAGTTACTGTTACTCTTTTGCCTTTTTTCCTACATGTATAAATCCACTCTATATAAATTGTGAATTCACTGTCAGTAGAAGTGAAACCAGGTCTTATGCTCTGGAAACCTGAGCCAGGAGTAGAGCAGTCAGACTGAGTTATGTCTATATAAATCTAAAACTCTAAAATATTTCAAAGTAGAATATACCATTATAATTTGCTGGTTCACATTTCATTCATCAAAGGGCAATAGTTAGTCTTATATTGTTGCAGGATTCAGAAGAGAAAAAGGGTTTATTTCCAGAATTTCAATTCCTCCTGAGTTCCCTTGAATTCATTTGGACCTATGGCTCTATAACCTCTGGCAGATGGAGATGGCTTTGTGCCATTTCAGCTCCAGTAAACTGCAATTCTTCCTGGGAACCTTGAGTTGCAGGGAAGATGATGAAGGTACCTTGGATGAAAGTCAGGATAGTAGCCTGGTAGTTGAAGTGCAGTAAAAGCAAAATGTAGTTCAAGTAAGTAATATGATAAAAACTTGTCTGGGAGGTGCCTAAGTCCTGAATTTTCTTGGAAAACTTAGTGTGTGGCAGTGCATGCCTTCTTAACTGGTGTACACTGCATGTAGAGTCGCAGAGCATTTGAACACAGTGCAGGAGGCACCTCAGCCCACATGGCCAGCGCATCTGGAGAAAGCAGTGGCTGTCTTTGTTCAAGAGTTTGTAACCAGGGAGTGAAAGATCTGGATGTTATTTTCTCTACAACCTGGGTACTATTGAAAACTATAAGTGTCTGCCATGCCCAGGAAGAATGCCTTAAGGAGTAATATGTGGATATTTTGGCTACTTGGACACATGGCCTGCCTGAGCAACCCCATGGACTTCTATGATGGGGTGACCACATCAATGGACACAGGAAGAGCGACAGATGTCACTTACCTGGACTTCTATAAAACCACAGCCATCGTCTCCTACAACATCTTTCTCTCTGAATTGGATACAGATGGATTTGATAGGTGCAGTGTTAGGTGAATAAGGAATTGGTTGGATTGTCACATCCAGAGGGT
>NW_005056888.1:0-2879 GCF_000277835.1 Geospiza fortis
GATGCCCCATCCTTGGCAGTGTTCAAGTCCAGGTTGGATGAGGCATTTAGCAACCTGGTCTAGTGGGAAGTATTCCTGCCCATGGCAGGGGGGATGCGACTGAATGTTTAAGGTCTGTTCCAACCTTTAAAATTCTGTGATTATTACAGTCAATTATTGACCTTGTCAGTTCTGCAGAGGCAATGTGGATGCAGGATAGCAGCAGGTGAGAAGGCTGGTAGGTGTACCTGGGCATCTCTTGATCATTAAAATGTGAATAAAGGGCTTAAACATTTCACATAAACTAAGCCTTGATGTTAATCACCCAGTGCAGTGTGTTTCCATATTGTAGTGCGAGTTCCAGTATCCCTCAGCAGCAGTTGAGGCAAAGCTCAGGAGCCCTCTGGACACAGAAAACAAACAGTGAGGTGGGCTGAGTCATCTTTCTGATATCAGTGGTGTATCAGATTGGCCACTCCAGGGAGCTAGAGCTCCTCCATCACTCCTGTTGTCCTGGAAAAAAATCCTGCTGAGAAAGAATATGGATAAGGGGAAGGCAAGGAAATAGCCAGGAAATTTTACTAAATGCAGTTCGTTTTGTGTTGCTTGATCTTAACAGTGCAATGGCTTGGAACTCCCACCCAGAAGTTAAGTGTGAGCAAGAAAACTGTGTTGCCTTTGTATGCTGGCAGACCCATGTGTCTTCAGTAGCAACTTTCTTTTTAAATCTGAAGGACTAAGGTCACTAGAACCCTTCTCTAAGGTGCCTTTGTGGAACTTTTCAATACTTTCAAGTCTCTAACAAGCTCTTCAAGGCACTCTAGAGATGCGTCAGTGAAAGTACAAATCCAGTAAAATAAGTGGGAAAAAAACTGGATTTAATTAGAAGTTGTAGTGAGAAGGTAACCGGCCTACATTATATTCTGTAAATAATTGCTTTTATCCGGAGCAGTCATCCTCTTAGGACAATGAAATTCCAGATAAATTGTATGGGACAGACAGAAGCAAAGGTTTTCTTGCTGTTTTACACTTTCAAGAAGTGTGTGATAAGTTGTTGATCTGAGAAGAGAGTGAAATGGTTAGAATCAAGCTCTCAAAACCTAATTCAAACCTTCTGACCACTGCTTTCTTTTGGTGCAGCAGAGCAGCACCTTCTCTGGGGTGAGTTGCAAAGGGGCTAGAGCAAGTCCAAACAGCCTGGAAACCTCATGCATAGACTGTAGGACAAGGAACATGGAGGCCACCAAAGGGAGGCGCTGCTAAGCAGCATTCTGCAACATGGCCCCTTAAAAATGCCAGGAAGATTCCTTACTCACTGATGACAGCAGAAGGCATAAATTGAGGCATGAAAGACTCTTTGTTCACTGAGCAGATGGAAATGTTTGGCCATTTTGTGGATTTCTTCTTGCAGTCTGGACTGGAATTACCCTTGTTTTTGTACCATCCAGCATTAATGTTTCCCAGAGTTGCCCCTTAAACAAAGCAAAAATACTCTACAGCATATTAACAGTGTGAGCATATCACAGTAAATGGTTTTATACATAATACAACATGGTCATTAGCCAGCTGTGCACATAAAACATCAAGTGGAGGCAGCAGGATGCAAACCAGGTTCTTCAGCTCTGAAGGCATTAGGCACAGAGGGCTGAGGGAGCTCTCCCAGCCCATGTGTTGCAATGGAGAGTGCTTTTCCATCTGCACTAGTCATCCTTCTCCAGGGTGTTTTACAACACTGCAAAATGCCTATAAGCCATGGGCTAGCTCCGTGAGAGCAAACTAATTACACAGCAGGCAATAACTCCTCTGTGATAATCATAGATTTGTTGGCCATGATAAGTTTTAAGCCTTCCTAAATTACTGCCAGTCAGATTTGGACAGGTTTATATCTTGTGATGTACCACAGTTAGAAACATCTCACACTGGCCTAGCCTAATGTCTGATTCTACCTGCTCATCATATTACTGTATTTCTATATAATTAGAGAAAGAGAAAATATTTGACAATATAGCATAGAAGGATTTTATTAGCAAAAGTTTATGGCCACAACTTTTATTGGCTAAAGTTTATATCCACACCAAGTTACGTATGTCATCCTTAACAAGGGCAAGTAAAACTTGTATATTGTGCCACATACACTGTCATGTATTCAGAACATGCCTCAGGACCATTTCTGTTTTAGTGTCTGCATTGCCTCTTTGACAGTGGAAACAGAAAGACATGGGCGTGATGGTCCTGAAAGCTCCACTGGTGAAAACACAGCAAGACACTGATGTGGGCTCCCCATTCTCTTTGCTGCCTATGTATTTGGTAGGTCTAGGAGTACCTGGTAAGGACTAGTGTATGCCATGGTGACTGGCTGGTTCTGAAGAGTGAAGTTGTATTTTCTGTTGTGCAGTGGGAGGATAGAACTAGGCAAGTAGATAAGTTGATGATGTTTGATAGACAGATTTTCCACTGCTATTTTGTCTTGGTCAGTTATTGCTTACAGTTGAATTGCAAAGAGTCAAGGAGATTTGTTGCTGTTGTTGTGAGCTCGGTGTAAATTGAGGGAGCAGTTAAATAGCATAAGCAGATTAACATCTTTTCAGGGGCAAAACAATTTCTTGATAAATACCTGTAAGCAATTAAGAGTGCATCAGTTTTCTATAAGGCCTAACCATAGCTACTGTGAAGGAAATGAAGCAAAGGCTTTGTTCTTCTTTAAGGAGTACAGATGATTCGCCTTTCCCAGTTTACACTGTCAGAGCTTGTGCAGTGCAAGTGAAAGAGGAGAGTTCCAGATTTCTGGAACATCTGAATCCTAGACTTCACCCTAGTATGAAATAAAGGTGGAGTTTCCTAACCTTCTGCTATGCAAGGGCTCTTGTTTTCACACCTGAACTGCAGTGGAGTTGGGCTGG
>NW_005056889.1:0-2875 GCF_000277835.1 Geospiza fortis
ACATAGTCCCTTCCCTGGTGGGTTCACTCACCAGCTGCGACAAAAAGTTCTCCTCCACACGCTCTAAGAACCTACTCGACTACCTCTTTTCTGCTACATTAAGTTCCCAGTAGATGTCTGGGAACACCTACAAGAACGAGGGCTGCTAGTCCTGAAACATTTTGTTACACTACCTGCTTAAGAAAAATAAAACTCCATCTTCGATATCAAAAATTCATATTTTTGCAGTTGAGCCACGCTCAACAGGATTTCCCCTTTAGAGAATCAACAAAAGGGCCATTGATAATGAGCCTTTTTTCCCAGCTTTTGGAGGTGCTGCAGGAATAAACTTTGCTATGCTTTGTCTTGCTCCTGCAAATATGGCTACTTGTGACAGCATCGCTGTTTCGGGATCCAGACTTATCCTAACACTGCGGGCAGCTGTTTTATGATAGGATAGTGAGTTGGTCAGAGATTGATGTAGTCACTGGTTACACTTCCTCTGTATAGCATGATCCCCAAAGAATAACAATATACCCTTATTTAAAATAAATTTTATTTAATTTGAAATTAAACTAATGAACTTTTGAATTATAGTAAACTGAAATCTTCATATTTAGTTTTCCCCTTCACCTATGGCATCCCTACCTTAAGATGTAGATTTAGTAATGTAAGTTTTCTTCTTTGTGGAATCAAGTAGATATAGCACATGCCTCTCTAGTCCATCTTTCTACTATCACTTTCAACACACATATTGTAATTAAATTGTATTTCCGGCTGCCAGGATTGGGAGATACATTAGAATAGTGACAGAGGAACTGCTGCAAGAATGGTACAGACTAAAGTTGTATCAGACTGACACCAAAATCTTTTAGGCTTTCTTGATTTTCCCCTGACTCACATTTTCCTAAGAAACGTTGATGTTTCTGATATGAATCAGCACAGTATCAGAAGGATATGGAGAAGAACGTGCTTTAAAGTATGTGCCTACAGTGTGCAAAGAGTGAAAATGACAGAATAAATATGAAAAAACAAATACTTAAACCTGTATAAAGTGTTCACGTAACATATGAGTTTAGAGGAAATTATGAAGGGACTTTCTGAAGAAAAGTAATTCCTTTTTATGATAGACACTTGTCTTCCATAGGGAACAGATTTTAGAGAGACAATTGTAGAAAAACAGCTTCCATAGCAGTCACACTTTTAGGATTTTATGTTTAATATGTTTAATAGCTAGATTATTAGTCCTAATCACACAGATTCAGTGCAAATCTATAGTATACTAATGAACATTTCCTTCCAAGCAAGCTTTCAGGATTTTTGAAGTGCTATGGCAAAACAACATAATTACAGCCTGTGTCATACTCTTTTATGTTTCAACTGGAAAAGAGAAAAATTAATGTCACAGTACTATCAATCTACCTGCACTTTTATTAAAGAGAGAATTATGATTTTAATTTTGACATTTAAATACACCTTTTTATTTGTGTGTGTTTGTGTGTAAGTAAATACTCATATATTGCTCATATATTGTCTTTAGTCAGTGGGCAGATGATAGTGATCTTCTGCCTGAAATTTGAAATCTTGGAACTGCACAGTCACTACAGGCCTTAGATCTGGCTGATATATTGCTTAAATAGCAATTTAAGCAAGTTAGTTAAGACAGGATATACTGATTTAGAGACGACTAAATCTTAGCGAGTGAGTATTTTACTGACTAGCAAGACGTACACATATTCATTTATTCTAACAGACATTTGCCAGGAGGCAGGACACAGGAAATAGTGTAAATCTTGTCATTTTCTGCTGTGTCATATCCTTTCTTTCGTGGTGCATTACTCCCCTTAGCTCCATAGAGCCAGAGGCAAAAAAAGGCTAAAGCTGCTCAAGTGTGGTGTTGCCTGATCTCTTTTTCTGTAGGTGGAAACTACCTGCACTCTTGCTGTCATTCACTAACTGCACTGAAAAGTAAACTGACTCCCTCTCTGTGAGATAATAACTGATCCAATAGACCTAGGTTCAGCCTCACAAAACTACAAGACATCTTGTAGAAAACAATGTCAAGAAAACCAGTAAATGGAGGAGCTGCCACTTAAGAGGATTCATTTGTGGGACTAGACACATTGTCTTTAGAAAAATTAAATACTCATTTTAGTAAATCACTTCAAAAGTAAAGTTAGTAGTTACTTAGCTGCTCTTTGTATTGGCCCCTTAAAGCCTGAAATTGCTGCTTCATTCAAAGAATCTGATGATTTTAGCATCTAAAAAAAGCCCCCAATCTACTTTTTTTAGCCTGAGCAAGCATGCATTTTCTGCAGTGAGTGAATTGCACGACAAAAACTGAGCTTTTAAAAGCTCCTTTTAAAAAAAATAGTCAGAATTGTCAGTTTCGAGCACATAATAATTTCAATCAAATGACCCTGTACAACATATCTGTTTTAAAATTTATCAGTATATTGAATATCCATGTTGCTTTTCTGTCTTTCAAATTTACCTTCCCACTGGAACATCTCAGTTAAGGCTTCCCAGTATATCTGTTCTTTATTAACAGCCTATAAGGCTAGATTGTTTTGTTTTTGTTTTGTTGGTTTTGTTTTGTTTGATATATAATCCTAAGTAATTTCCTCCCATAACTTTAGATCTGTCTTTATTAGAAAAAATGAGAAATAAAACCTGAAGTAATGCTCCATGTGGAAGCATTACTGATCACCATAACGACAGAAATACATTTGCAAATTCAGAGTTTAAATAAAAAGCATCTCTGTTGTTCTCAATTTTTCCGCTGTAATGTATGTGAGAACACTCTCATGTACAATGTGTAATTCAATTTCAGAGCCAATAAGCTCTAAAAGATTCTAAGCTGAACACTGTTCTTCTGAACTGACAAGGTCATATT
>NW_005056890.1:0-2874 GCF_000277835.1 Geospiza fortis
TTTTTTTTTTCCTTATAGAAGAAAATGACCATCAGTGGTCATCAGGTGGAAGACAGAAATACTCCTTTAGGCAGCTGACCAAAACAAAATTTAAACAGAAAAAATCAGTACTTTTCCTTTTTGCCTTGACATATTTTATTATAACTACACGTAAGTGGTATTCTTTTCCTGCCAGTTTGATTATTTTCTACTCCTCCTTTTCTACTCTCCTCAGATGAAATTGTTTGGTTGGAGTTTTTTTGGTTTGTTTTTTTAAACACGGCGCTAATGAACTGGAGTGAACCTAATAAAACCAAAGAACACTGAAACAAAAAATCTGGAATATTGCCAACATTCATTTGGGCCAGTATTCTTATCAGAGTCTCACTAACTGAGCTCAAAATCATTTATGGTTTGAACATTTTGGATTAAACTCCACTATACCAGAGCAAACTCACAAACTACAACATTGCAGTTTCAGTTTTCTGTCTATTCTTTGACCACTTTCCATGGATACTTTTCAGATCTTGTTTTAACTACCACGAGTTTTAATATTTGTTGTAGCAACATGATAATGAAAAGTATACAAGTCACTGCAATCACATAACTCATCCAAAAATACAAAGACAGGATTTATTCTAGTTGCAGAGGAGTCACATCCTCAATCTCCAAGCCAAGCTTTATGTTAGGCACTAGGTATACAGCTTAGAAAGAGAACGGTATAATGGAAATACTGAGAAGCTCTTTGCCATAGCATCACTGGCAATAAAAATACCCAAGATTACAAACAGTATCATCATGTGAGCATTCCAGGCCAGCCTATAAATAGAATTCAGAAAGAACTGGCCTCTAACAAATACTGTGCCTCAGTTCAACGTGTGTCTGCTAAAAATACCAAATATGTTCAGTAAAGCAAGTCCCTCTGAATTTTGTGAATTAAATACCTATTTACACATCCCATCTCTTTTATTTAGCTGATGATAATTCACAATGGACTTCTCTGATGGACTTTTGACTCAACAAGTGTATACTTTGTATGCCAGTGTTACCAGTGTTTGATTTATCCACAAATATGCATGTATTTCTGGATTAATCACTAGTTTCCTTGATAGTACAGAAATACCATAACCAAGAGGTTGTCCTGGTCAACATCAAGATTAGATCTTATGATTCAGTAATTAATTTAGGATTCCGGCCACAAAAGCAAAAAGACATGATTATGAAGAGATTCTTACGGATAAGACCCTCATCTGCAGCTACCTAGACAGATGATAAAAATACACATTCAGAAAAAAAATAATTTTTTGTATAAGAAACCATATCATTTCAATATCGTTAATTATTTTTCCAGACAGAACAAGAGAACAACAGATTCATACTAATGATTACACCACGTACTTATACAATAGAGGGAGTGGACACATTCCTCAGGTAGCAGATCAGTAGTACGCAGCGTTTCAGAAACAATCAGAACTTCCTGAGAGATAATGGAAAAGATAATTCATGGATTACTCAGGATAGGCTTATTCATTTTGCTTTGCCAAAAAAGGAAGGTGTTGGACACTCTGGGAAAAAAATGACAAGTTACTTGAAAGTATTAATGACTTAAAAGTTTATCAGTGGCTGTAAATGTCAATTTTAGCACTTCATATGAATATAGCCAACGAAAAAAATACTGGTCTGGTGTCTCTGCAGCGAGTCTCACACCCTGCTTTTTTTCTATACTTCCCCAGCTTCTGTAACACTATCTCGCACACCAACCACTTCATTCACTGTAACAAACCAGTGACAATAAAGTTGAATGGAGAAGAACAAAAAAAAGAATTTGATTTAAACACATCCCAAACTATCTTCACTTGCTGTGGCATTAATCAAGCTGCCCATGCCGAGCACTTTAAACTTCTGCAGACCTGCTAGTGATTTCAGCTTGGCACAGGAGCAGGCATAGCAAGGAATGCTCTGAGTGCCAGCCCCTTCCCTGTAAGGCGCAGAGCAAGGCCTGGCTGTGGCTCAGTAACCTGTTCTGGAGAGATTCCCAGCACACTGAGCTACTACAGACTCCAGGGAGGGACCCAGACCCAGAGCTGAGGACCAGCAGGATATCCAACCAGCACTGCACATACACCATAGTGCCAAGGAGGGTGGGAACTCCTGCAGTGTGTCCTCCTGTTCCCATCCCTCTCACCTCCAAGTAACATCACTGATCTGGCTCCTGACCATTCTGTGGTTTTGAATGGAAGCTGGACAGAAAGAAGAGCTCACTGTTTAGAAAACTAGATGCAACCTTCAGCAAACAGCTTCTAGAGCATGAAGGGGGCAGGTTGAGGAAACCATAACTCTGGTTTTTCCTTCTTCAGTCATTAGTAAGTTTTATTTATTTACCATATAGCACTGAAGACTTAAATTTACTAGACAAGCTATTAAGTGTAAACTGAGAAAAAAACCTCCAATATAACCACAAAATACATGGAAATCTCTTTACATCAGTAACAATGCTGAGACAGTGCCAAAAAATTTTGCAGCATCCTGGCACAATTTTATAATCTTCTGTTTAGCTGCAGTTACAGACCTGCTTCAGAAACCTAAATATTTATACAGATACTAGACATAAATAGAAAATACTCCCAGATAGAACAGAAAACTCAGTATTAAAGACAACTAATTAAGTCTCCGTGATGGACAAAGAAGTGTAAACAATAAATGGTTCTTTTTTGGCAGAACCACACACAGCTTTTAATAGAGTATAAGTATAATTATCCTTGTAACTACATCAGTTGATTATTGATTCTATTTAAAGGAAATACATAATGGGAATTTCAAAGTATGGATTTTATTCCTGACTAGCAGGACAGATCTGTGCCATTACCAGAAAGTGTTCTGAAATACAGAGAATGT
>NW_005056891.1:0-2874 GCF_000277835.1 Geospiza fortis
TGAGTGAGAGAAAGGAACAAGATACAAACATATTAAAAAAACAACATGAAAATATCATAATCAGTGAAGAAGAAGTTAAGTCCCAGAAAGGAAGGATAAAGAGATGACTTGATTTTGGAGCTGAAATCCTCCTATAAACTATGGAGAAAGGACTCTTTTTCCCTATAACACATGAAACAATAAGGAGATGAAGAGTTCAAATTGATATTGAACAAAGACCTCCATGTTAAAGTAAACAGGTGTTAAAGTAGCTGTAGTCCCATGAAAAGTTTAAACAGAGAAAAAGAGAGAAGAATAGTCCTGTACCCCCAGGAGGAGATCTCTGTTCCCAGAGATAAAGATGATTTTAGAGATAGATAATGAGAACTTTTACCTTTAAACAACTCATCTTTAAAAGAATACTCCATAAGTTAACATGACCCATCATCAAACTTTTAGAAGGCTTGTAGAAAATAAAAAGGACTTCACGATGGCAGGGTTCCCCCGGCGGCTGTTATCAGTGAAGAAATTAAAAACCAGGAGAAAACTGGTTTTTTTCATCTTGTAAAAAAGTCTCCATAACATTTACAAGAAAAATTCCTCTCCCTAAATAAACTAAAGAAAAACTATTTTAGAGGTAGTAAACTAACTAGAAATTTTAGGTTTTGTTTCTTTACATTATCAATAGAAAAGAAAAAGTTGTGGAGAGAGGAAAAGTGTTCTGAAAGGTTTCTTTTAATTCTTACTACTTTCTTTTAATTACAATTAATAAAATTTTCTTTATACCCTTTTAAGGTTTTAAACCTACTTTACCTTTCTCCTAATCCTTTCTCACAACAAGAAGTGAATACATTAGTAATTAAACAACACCAAACCCACCACACTCTTTAATACATTTACCAAGAAATCACAAAATTAATAAAATCTCAAATTAATGAACCAAAACCACAACAGCCCCCTACTTGGAATAAGACTAAACAATATTTCAGGAATTTATTACAAGGTTAGCTTATTGTTCTAAAATCTAGGGGAAAAGGGTAGTGTGAAAACCACCAATCACTTGTTTTTAAAATTTTAAAAGTTTAATAGAAATAAAATGGTTATAAAAATAGTAATATAATTAGAGTAATAAAAATTTGAACAATTTAGATTAGGACAATATGAGACAATAAGAACAAAGAGTTACGGACAGTCCGGGTACCTCTTTCTGGGCACAATAAGCCTGAAAAAGGACACACGTTAACAGAGGATTTACCCTTAAAAACAATAGCCTGTTGCATTATTCATACACCTCATACATGATGCATAAATTCCATTCAAACAAAGGATTCTGACTGGTCAGTGTCAGCTTCTTCCTCTTAATCCTAATGGTGTCTTCAGAGCTGAGTGAGGCGGGAAGAAGTTAGTTTCTTCTGATAATGGAACAATAAATTCTCTTTCTCTGAAAGATTTAGGTGTCCTGTGGCTGCTATCTCAGTGCGAGTACCTAATTTCTTTCTTAAAAAAATATCTCACATACATAGTTTCTATTTTAACATTATGTTATAGCCTAAAACTATATTTAACACACTATTTAAAAAATTAATGCAGCATAACTTTCTAACATAGCACATATAATATTCATTTCAGTATTTGAGAAAAGCCAATCAGAAAATACACATTTTTCACAGGTAGGAAAAGTACTGGAGCTACAGCCATGCGTTAACAATCTAAAAAGCTACAAATATATGAAAAAAATATAAAAAGCTTAGGCACCACTGTCACTACAGTTCCTGATGAAGGGTCCCTCTCTAGCTTCCTTGTAGGCCCCCTTCAGATACTAGAAGGTTTCTATGAAGTCTTCACACAACCTTCTCTTCTCTAGTCTCAACAGCCCCAACTTTCTCAGCCTGTCTTCATAGGGAAGGTTCCCTAGTTCCCTTATCAATTTCATGGCCTTCCTCTGGACTTGCTCCAACAGTTCCATGCCCTTCTTATGTTGGGAACACCAGAACTATATGCAGTATTCCAGGTGGGGTCTCACAAGAACAGAGTGGAGGGAGAGTCTCGGATCAGCTGTCTGTTCTCTGCCCCGAGATAAGTTGGGTGGTCCTGGAGTGGCCCCAGGCTCTGAAGAACAAGACTGGACTCTCTGGAGTTCGATCTTCGGATTGTTTATTATTTCTTATCTATAAAATTTTCTCCCTGCTGAGCAGAGGTCTGTTCAGCAAGGCAGCCACAAGCACTCCGACCGCCCCCAAGGCGATATCGTCTTTTTATACTACAAACTACGTACATCATATTTACCTTTAATTTCCAATACCTATCACCTATGTTAGACAGTGCATTTCTACTCTAAACCAATCCCCAAGTGCCAACATCACAGCAGAAAATGGAGAACAAGAAGAAGAAAGAAGAAGGATGAGACACGCCCTGTTCCCTCCATCTTGTCCCCATAACTCTTATACCAAAAATCTTAAAACTTATATTTTCACCCTGTGTGCACCCTGTAAATACACCCATTAAACTCGTGTGACCTTCCAACTCTCATACAAAGCTGGCAATTCATTTGCAGGATCAAAGTCAAGCCACCAAGTGTTCCGAGCATCATGCCAAGATCTCCGAGCCCCCCGACGGGGTCTCGGGAGACTCCACACATCCGAAGTGCTGTGCTGAGTTCCCACAGGAGAGAATCACCTCCCTCGACCTGCTGGCCACACTGCTTTTGATACAGCCCCGGGTAGGGATGGGTTTCCTCCCCTGACACAGCTTCATGACATTATCTTATGGTAAGAGGACAAATTGCTAAATGCTACTTTGGTTTAATTTTCTAGTACCCCCTGCTGGTTAATAAAAAGGAGTAGCATTTGGTTTCACAG
Organism: Geospiza fortis; assembly: GCF_000277835.1. NCBI lineage: Eukaryota > Metazoa > Chordata > Aves > Passeriformes > Thraupidae > Geospiza > Geospiza fortis. The sequence goes on from NW_005056891.1 coordinate 2,838, forward strand.
TGAATGGCATATGTATCTGTCCTGGTTTAGGGCAAAT
>NW_005056892.1:0-2873 GCF_000277835.1 Geospiza fortis
ACCATGATCCTTCTCTCATTCTCTTCCTCCCAAATTAAAAGTCCCTCAATTTGCTACATTCTAAACTAAACTACCCTAAAGGTTTAGTACATTTTTCATGTTTCCTGACAACAATCCCCAGCTTCAGAAAACCAAAGATGAAAGGACAGTTCTGAGTGTGAGTGCTGATTGCACTCAGGCCATCTGCATGCTCCTCTTATCATTTCTACACCTTCCTTGCTGGGTGTGAGCTTGACAAGGCTCCTTCAGCTTGAGGTTGATATCTGGTAAGTGCTATACAAGCACAAAAATGATATTATTTGGTCCAGAAAAGAAGAAAGCAGATATTCTGCAAGTCAGTGGTAGTTTTGCTTTGTGGAGCCATGGAACACTTCAGGATCCTCTGTGCTGCCCTCCTGCACGTAACAGTTGCGATGAAAAGTCAGATCATTCAACTAGTGGTAAAATGCTCAGTTAGAGAAGGACCCCAGGCAGCAGCAGAGCCTTCTGCAGGCCATCACCAGAGAGTTACTGTATTTCAGGTACATCTCAGTCACTCTTTGCTGATTGTGCAGAATTATGTGCATGATTTTCAGTGTTCCTATAGCATGTACCAGCAATTATTACCAGCTGCCCAGGGAGATCACAAAGGATCTTCCCTCTGCCCATGAGTCGCCTTAGAGCAGACTGATATTCCCAGATGACACACTGGGCACTTGGTCTGACTGCTGTATCCTATGGAAATGACAGATTGCTAATCTGGGAAAAGGAAAATAACTTCTCACCTAATACAAAGAATTATTTTTTTTCTTCCTCTGCAGCATGAGCATCTCACTGTTGATACCTTGCATTTTGCAAGAATTCTGTGTCTCTGGCCCCCACTGACATCTCATGCGCACGGGCACTGAGGCAACTACTGAAACGTGTTAAGGATTAACACATAGCCAAGGTTCCCAGAAAACCAGCAGTGTTTTCTAAGAGATTCAGGAAAGAAGGGCTGCCACCTTACCAGTAAAGAACTTTCAAAACCATACAGATATTCCTCAGTTAAAAAAAAAGAAATCTAGTAAGACCTGATTTTTTTTTCTTACAAAGAGAAGGTTTGTCAAGGCTACTTTTAGGACTCCCACCATTTTAAACCAACACTAAACTACACATGCTACAGGTGTTAGGACCCATCACCCAGAGGGGGCTCTCACATGCCAGGTGGGTTTGTTGAACATTTAATGAGACTGTTCTAGAAGTGTTCTCGCCATTATGATCACATGGTTTTGCAACCTGCAATGAAAGCTCCTATCAAACAGTTCATTTGAATAATCCTTAAACATTTACCTACATCTTTAAAAGTATAGCACAGAAATAAAGGTGCAATTTACAGTTAAATGGTACTTGTAAAGGGTAAACAGTTGGTTTATCACTCTTACAATGGGAGTGATAAACCAACTCTTACTGCTTGATGCTTCTTACCAGTGAAAGAAATAACCTCTCCTCACATTAGCTTGAGCACTTCTTCTACTAGAACAAGTAACTAGAAGTCAATTAATCTGCTTTTACAGTTGCCAAACACCCCACATATAAATCATGAATCTTCCCTAATACAGCAAGGACACATGCAAGTTTATAGTGACCCAATGTCACAGGATGATAATACTAATAATAATAATAACAGCAAAACCAACAACAATAATAAACCATCAATATTAAGATGCATTCTGTGTTTTTCACAATCATTTTCCTGATCTCAGTCCTCTATGCATCAATGGAAATTTTGGCCAAATGGATTTGATTTGGTCGTATTGGAAAAGCATTACTCATTGGGTTAAAGAGGAAGAGCTGAATAAATTGCAGAGTATATTTTTTAAGAATTAAAATCATGTTAGTAGTAATAACTTGTAGCAACAAATGTTTGCTTCAGACTAGATTGTGTAGATTTGGTAATTTACCTCCTTGCCAACTGTTTTTTTACAGTTATTTGAGCTGGAGAGACTCAAGAAAGCATTCAAACTCTTATCCTTAATCTGTTCCCACAAACTCATATTTCATATTTTGAATTAAATCCAAAATTACCACCTTGGTGCTGATGGGGTACAAATTCACTTTAGTCTGTAAGATGCAGGAGCACTGCTGTGGAGAAAACAAAACAAACCCAAACCCACTCACTTGAACAGATGCGAAATGCAGCCTGACAGAATTTCTGTAGTTTTATATGGGAGGAATTAAAAACAAGGACATTTCTATAATAGTCACAGACATTTGTGACCATTAGCTGAACAGAAAATACCAGGTAGCATTCAAGAAAGGGAGCAGTTTACCTACCACCCCCAATTCAGTTTAGAGCTACTGCATGGCAAGAGTTTCATTACCTCAGTTCATCACTGAAAGCACAGAAATTTCTCCCAGACATTACCACTGGGGAAGGCATTAGGCTGCCAACCATATTTTGGCACAATTTGTCAAGAAAAATATCAAAGCTTTCCCTTGTAGAGTGGATATTTTATCATTGTGATTGGGCCCAGAATTCATTGGAAGAAGGGGGAAGGAATTTTGCCCTTTTATTAGCTCCAGATCAGTCACTTGTGATGGTGACAGCCACACCACCACCAGTGCTGTGTCTGCTGCTGAAAAGAGCTGTGACTCCTTCCCCTCCTGTCTCCCCCTCCCCAGAGGTAATTTTCAGAGCAGGTAGTGATGTGAATAAGGTGAATGGACAGACATTTTATGGGTCATTTGTCATAGTTATGCCAAAGCAAGGAAACATCCATTTGCAGTTAAAGAAAGGTGAGAACTTTGGGAAGAAGCTGTAACACTTCTTTCACCTATTTTCTGCATGCATTCTACCTCCAGGTGATTTATTCCTACTAGTCCTAAGATACCAAAACAACAACAACAAAAAA
>NW_005056893.1:0-2873 GCF_000277835.1 Geospiza fortis
TTTTTTTTTTTTAGCTGTTGTTTTAAAGACTATTTTAAACTTTCAGCTACTTCAAATAGAAAAGATAGTGTTAGAGTGTATTACATTATCTGAGAAATAAATACATGTAAATGGTAGCTGTACTATAAAACGTGGAAAATAGTAAAGTTAAGGCTAAAAAGGAAGTTGTTATTTCCTGATGGCTCTAAACCATGATATATATAACGAGAAAAATTGTCACTTTTGCTCAAACTGAAAATCTGAAGTACTTTTTTTGTATACAATACACTTTATTATTAATATTCATTATATTATACACAATTTATTATTCATATTCATTATATTATAGACTTTTATAATGAATATATTAATTCATTATATTATACACTTTATTTATTAGTGGAATTTAACTTGCACTTTTGTGTTAGGAGTGATGTCTTGCTTAATAGATGATGGACAGAGCCTACCTCAAACTGAGTTGATTTGGGTCATCAGGTAGCTCAAACTTTTTTAATATTTTGCAAAATTACATGACCACAGAACCTGTTCCTTTATAAAGATGTAGTTTGAGTGGTTTATGTAACACTTAGTTGTAGTTTCTAAAATATTATAATAATAACATATGTTTTGTCAAGTTCCTGGAGGGCTCACTCAAAACAAAAATGTCATTGTGTTTGTATTATGAACGTTCCCTTGCAGGTGGAAAACTTGCTGCAAGAAGTATTTTGCCTGAGCCAAGTAAATGATGGCAGCAAAAGAGGAGAAGAATGATAAGACAAAAAAATAGAGCAAGGAAAATCGTGCATTTAAGTATGCAGGTCTCAGTGGCTTTAGAAAACTTAAAGTATCTGATCTATATCAGCCATCCTATTTGCTAGTGAATTCATACCAGAGTGCTCTCTTCTTTTTTCAGTGTTTTTTAACTTTTCTTTCCTTAGTTGTTAATGGCAAGATCAACTTGAGGAGCCTATTGTAGCATTAAAGGGCAACCTAGAGGGAACTTGAAAGGTGTTTGCTACCACAGCAGCTAAATGATGTAAAGATGGACAGGTTCCAAGGTGAGCACAGTGGCAAAGACATAAAGGCTGACTGATGTAGGAAACAGGAGAAGGAGAAAGAGCTTCAGAACAGAAGAAAGCTTGTCATATCAACTGACATGGCTATTTTGGCAGCTGTATTTTATATGAGCAGAGCAGAGCGATGAGGAGCCTGGTCAAAAACTTAAGAGAGCAGAGAAGGCTTTAGCAGCAATAAAAGAAAACATGCTATAAGCTCATCTGAAGGAACAACATGGCTTTAGCATGTCAATAAAGGCAATGGAAAAGGAGGAACTGAAAATTTTCTCTTGCAAGTTAAGGCATTGCTGGATTTTTAATGTTGGATTATTTGAACAATCTGCAAGCACTGCCTCATGGCAATCCAGTATAATGGTGGGAAGGGATGGAACATCTAGGTAAGAAAAACACAGAGTATTCCTATGTCCACACGCTAAGTCAATGTTCTTATTGCTGATCCTCATTTTATTCCCTTTCTTTCCAGTGTACTTTACAAATTTTCTATATAGCAAATATTTTCCAGCGTGGGCTTCTGTCTCTCCAGGCTGATTTGTTTTCTCAGTACTTGCTGAATACTCTGAATGAATAATCTGAAATCTTTAAATCTAATTGCATTATTTATGATCTTTTTGAGTAGACAACTAGCTCTGCACTTAGCCTCTGAAGCGCTGGAACTTGAGTGGATGCTGTCTTGGTTGCCACAGAGGCCAGCATTGTCTTCTCTTTCTCCTTTTGCAGTGTGACTACCACAGTGAAGGTACTGTCCCCTTAATCCTTTTAAAGAAGAGGCCTTTTCTACAGGATATGTCCTCTCAGAACACAGGTGAGGAGGGAGGGGTATAAAATGCATTTGTACTTCACAAGTAGAAGCCAAAAGGCATTTATAGCCAGTAACAGGGATGCTGTTTGCATGAATTATGTCTCAATAATTGCATTACTCCTGAGTTAAATAATTTCCTTACCCATTTTTCTATCATCTTTTCTCCATCAAATTACAAGTATGATATCTGACAGCAAAATAGCCCTAAGATTGCCCTGGCATCTACAATTCTTTCCCAAACTGAAAGATTGCATCTCAGATAACACTCACAAAACGTCTTTCCATCCTGCAACCGCTCACTTCCCTTTTAACATTAATCTCCAAAGTGAAATCATCCTAAACACTCTTTGAAATACATCCTTCACAGGTGTTAGGAATAATTTCCTCTGCTCTGAACTCATATGCATCTTCTAGTCATTTATGCAGGCAGCATATGGCCACTTTTTTCTGGCTTTTCTGCCTTTTCTTATAACCTAAACCTTGTGACAATTTTGTAACTTTTTTCTAATGAAAGGAAATTGAAGAATGGGAGAATATAGTGCTCAGAGTCACTTGTCTTAAGAACTAGGAAAGTGTTCAGGCAGATATAGTTTAATGCTGCAATGCCTAAAACTTCCACACTTGGAGCCAGGTGTAATATTTGCACTGAGAAGTGCACTGTGCTGCTGAGAAGGGGAGCACTTGGAGTTGGGTTTGCACTATAAAATCAGGTGCCCCTCTTCCCTCGAACAAATGGGACATCTAGATGTGTACAAGAGGGATTTGCACTTATCAGCAGCTGTAACAATTTGATGCTTAAACCAGTCCAGAGCAGGGTCAATCTACAACTCCATTTTGTTTGCAAGTAGGCATCTTCAGGTGGTAGGTGTCATGTCTCTTAAACTGGAATATGGGTCCTGAAGCCCTGCCCCAGACCTTGGCTACCAAATAAGGTGTTATGTGGCCTTTCCTTCCTCGGATGTGAAGAATATATGACTGTAGAGTACAGCACTCAGAATTGTTAAGGTTGGAAAAGACCT
>NW_005056894.1:0-2873 GCF_000277835.1 Geospiza fortis
TATTTTAGATAGGAGTTTCCTAAGTATTAGACAAATACTTTCAATTAAGATGGCATACAATTTTGGTTTTGTACCCTTAACATCCATTCTTGCCAAGATACATATATTTTTTTTTCTTCTCTTGGAACATGAACACCTTCAAGAATAAAAATTAGCATTCATAAAGATACTTTTTTGTTTATAGAATCCATTATCACCAAGACTATGAGAGAATATTAGTAAGGTGGGCAATTTTTCCTTTTTCTATTGGGAGATCATTTAGATTCTCCAGGATACAGGGTCAACCAGAGGCCTTCTGAAGTAGTCTCCTGATACTGAATCCTGTAGATTAGAGCATGGCTTGTTGAAAGAAACCCATTAGGGCTTTCTGGGTGGGGCAAGACAGGACTTCCCATTCCTATGGTAAGGGAAAGGCAATGGAGGAAGGGACTGTGGTTGGCAGAAATTCGGCTTTGGTGGGCTCAGATCAGGTGAATATGAAAATGCACCATATTGATCCTGGATAAGACAAGGATGCCAGATTTGTGTGTTGAAATGGTCATGGCTACTGTCTTCATGCTCTAGATGAACTGAGATGGGGGAAGCCTTTTGAGTTGTAAAGCACACCCACTCCAATCCCAAGAATAAAGGAACAAGGAGTAATATCTTGTGGTGAGTCTCCCTCCTCAGCAGGGTGCTAGAGGCAGTGCATGAGGTTTAGTGACTTTTAACTCTAAGCACTGACCTATTTATTAAGTTTTTGCTTGCTATTTCTGAAAAAGAGTTTTCATAGCCATGATTGGATGGGTTTAGAAGAGTTTCCAGGTTACATGAACAACATAACTTGGGTCACTCTCACAGGAGCTTTTGTGGAGGATTTTAAAACAAGGAATATGCTATCTTTTCCCTGAGAAAGCTCGCAGGCTGTAAGAAACATTTCTTTTTACTTCACTGTGCATTTCTATTTTCCTTCACATAGATGTTTTCTCCTTTCCTTGTCCCAGATGGCTGCTCTCCTATATCCACCACTACCACAAAAACTTTCACCTTATCATGTGGCTTTCTCTTCCATGTATTTTTTCCTCTGCTTATTGGTTTGGTTTTTCTTAACTATTCCCTCCAAACATTAGATTAAAAAAATTCTTTAAACAAACAAAAGCATATTTAACTTCAATGCCTCATTTCCCCCAGATCTGTTTCTATACCTGCCAGGTTTGTTTCTGTGCAGGAGTTCCATTTCAAACCTCTTCCCTTTTGCTGAGCACGTCATCCTACAGGAGTGGTCTGTGAAGCTGCAATTGTCCTTCAAGGTCTCTTACGTCTCAGTCACTCTGGAAGTCTCCACTTTGGCCTTTAAAAGAGCATCTTCTAAATAGCTGAAACATGGATGAAAGTTCACTGTTACCACATCCATGCTCTTTCTTCTTTTTCACATCAAACACCTCTTATTTGTGGTGCTAGCCCTTTGCTAGAGCTGTCATTAGTTTTAGCCAGTTTTGTGCCTCTAGAAAGGAGCTGATTCACACCTGAATCCCCTGGGAGGAAAAACAGGAAGTACTCTTATGATTCTTTGCCCATAAGAGGGCAAAGATGTTGTTTGGAGGCAACACCCTGCTTCAACCTGTTAAAGAGAAAATTACTGCAATGCTATAATTTACACACAGACATTCTGAATGGACAGTGAAGCATGCAGAAAATCATGAGAAATTATAAAGTCATGCTTTAGTTGTTTGCCTTTAGAGGAGTCCTCATGTTTTTGAAATTTTAGAACTTAGAATCTTCTCACACTTTTGATACTAATTCCAGTAAAACTACACATAACAGCATTGTAGGCGTCCTCCTTCATCTCACAATCCTAAATCTACGTCATCAGACCTTTTAACCAGATTGGAAGATCCTGTACACAGTTAAACCCATGGAAACAGAGTAATATAAGGCCTAAATTAAATTACAGTAAATGTCAGAATATGTTAAGATGACAAAATTGGTCTATTTTCCAGTCCTACATAGCAATGGAGCCCTCTAAGGGTTACAAAGCAAACTGATCGCTTTCTAACCAAGATAGATTATGGCCAGATATGTATTTAATTGAGAAAACGATGCCACTTGATCTTTTCTTTTTGGTTATTTAATACAGCTATAGTACCTCACATTACTGGGTTAAATTTAAATAAGATGACAACTCTAAAAGGATCTATTCTACAGAAATGATCAAAGCTAATGGTATTGAATGACAATGATTGTTGCAAATTGGAATAGAATTAATATGTCTCTACCTAATGAGCATACATACAAGGAAGTCAGAAGGCTTTGGTCTTGTTTAATCGAGTATGATATTTTAACCTATAATTTGCTAGGTAAAATAAATATTATTAACAATAATAATCATAGAATAATAAATCTAATGCAATTAGCATACTTTCAGCTTTTTCATTCAATATTTTGTGTGAAGATTCCACTTTTAAAAGAAGGTTGTTTTTATTAGAGCGGACAAGGTCTCAATTTTTCAATTGAAAAGGATTTTTGGTAATATTTCTGGAATTTGTCAAGATTGATATCTATTCCCACACATGAGAATTAAAGAAGCAGTCAGTCAAAAACCATGATGATAATAATATTCTTTTTTTCCCTCTGTATTTTTATCTTACTTGGCATTTCTATTTCCTGATCATGATAGAACCATGCCAAGTTGTCTTTAGGTCCGTTAATTTTACTTAATTTCATGTTAATAAATACATTGATGCGATTTGAAATTCATACCACAAAAAACAATTTGAAAGACTCCAATGGATTTCACTCCACTTAAGACTGTGTGTCTTTTTGGATGATTTCTATTAACACTGACGTCTTGAAGTCATAAATTGAAAAAGGCTGAGAGACTTGTGGTTGTTCAG
>NW_005056895.1:0-2872 GCF_000277835.1 Geospiza fortis
TTCCTTTAAAGCCACCAAGAGTGCAGCACCTCATTGTTACAGTCTGTGGCCCCCGGGTAAGGTGGAGATAAAAAAATTAGAAATGGCAAAAAAGAATGCCTTTATTTTGTGGACAACATGAAAAACCTAAAGCAAATGGATATCCCACTACTGAAACCACAAGAAGTATCAAATTGACTTTTATTACATGTGATTTAGAGAAATTGGCCAGCAGTTTAATGTTCCTGAAACCATCCAGTTGTAATATATGTTAGAAATAATTCATGCTATCAAAGAATGTATTTTATAAAGATTGTGAAATCTGAACGTGTCTCTGATCACACACAGCCGGAGCAGGTGTTTATTCAGATTCTGAGATTCCCAGACACAGTTAGAAAACGATCGACACTTTAGCGTAAGAATAGACGCTCCCAGCACGATGATCACGGGTATCTCGAGTCATCAGAAACCACCTAAGAGCGATCATTGTCCTGCGGATAACATCAATCAAGATAGCCAGGGACGCCAGGACATGGTTTCCCCGAAGTCAATCAATGCTGGCTATCCACCGGGAGACGGTCTTTGTCCAGCTCTGTACACTGAAAGAAACAGCTATGAATGTGAAGAGTTACAAAATAAATTGGGACTCCTTCACCTCTGGCAGAATAAACTGTATAAAACCTTGTCTCTAGAAGCGGCTTTCATGAATGAGGGAGGATTCGATGCAATAGAGGTCGGATCCAGATTCACCCAGCGCCGATCCCGGTCTCGACGCTGTCTCTTTGGCTGTGGTGGTTTTGAGGACCGTATTTTGGTCGCGCAAAAAGACAAATAAATCTTTTCGCATTTTTGATAATTTGGCTTTCGACTGATCATTTATAACACAGTCATCAGTGTCCACACTGCATCCTTGAGCTCCCGGTTCCTCAGGCTGTAGATGAGGGGGTTCAGGGCTGGAGGCACCACCAAGTACAGAACTGACAGGGCCAGATCCAGGGATGGGGAGGAGATGGAGGGGGGCTTCAGGTGAGCAAATGTGCCAGTGCTGAGGAACAGAGAGACCATGGCCAGGTGAGGGAGGCAGGTGGAAAAGGTTTTGTGCCGTCCCGGGTCAGAGGGGATCCCCAGCACGGCCCTGAAGATCTGCACATAGGGGAAAACAGTGAACACAAAACAGCTAAATGATAAGCAGGCACTAACTGGAATGAGCCCAAGTTCCCTGAGGGAGTTGGTGTGTGAGCAGGAGAGCTTGAGGATCTGTGGAATTTCACAGAAAAACTGGCCCAGGGCATTGCCCTGGCACAGGGGCAGGGAAAACGTATTGGCCGTGTGCATGAGAGCAGTGAGAAAGGCACTGGCCCAGGCAGCTTCTGCCATGTGGGCACAAGCTCTGCTGCCCAGGAGGGTCCTGTAGTGCAGGGGTTTGCAGATGGACACATAGCGGTCGTAGCACATGATGGTCAGGAGATAAAACTCTGTTAAAGCACAGAAAACAAAGAAAATACCTGTGCAGCACATCCTGTGTAGGAGATGGTCCTGGTGTCCCAGAAGGAATTGTGCATGGCTTTGGGGACAGTGGTGCAGATGGAGCCCAGGTCACTGAGGGCCAGGTTGAGCAGGAAGAAGAACATGGGTGTGTGCAGGTGGTGGCCGCAGGCTACGGCGCTGATGATGAGGCCATTGCCCAGGAGGGCAGCCAGGGAGATGCCCAGCAAGAGGCAGAAGTGCAGGAGCTGCAGCTGCCGCGTGTCTGCCAATGCCAGCAGGAGGAAGTGCCTGATGGAGCTGCTGTTGGACATTTGTTGTCTTGGCATGGGGATCTGTAAAAAAAGTAATCATGGAATGGTTGGGTTTGGAGAGGACTTTAAATATCCCAGCACAGCTTGGGGGCACCTTCCCCCCTCTGTCTGCCCAGGGCTCTGCTGCCTGGAGCTGTTCCTGCCAGCAGCTGCTTCCCGGAGCTCAGGGTTGGGCCCTGCCAGGACTGCTAGAGCCCAGCCCAGCCCTGGGGGCTCAGCCCTGTCCTGCAGACGCCTCGTAGCTCTGGCACTGCCCAGGGAAAGCTCTGGCTCTGCAGGCTCTGATGGCAATGTTAGAGCAATCCTGAGGAGGCTGGAAAAGCAAAACTGATGCTGCCTGTGCGGGGCCCTGTGCTGATTTCTGTCACTTCGTGGTTTATTCAGATCTCAGAGTAATTTTTTTTATTTTTCTCAGCATGGACTGAGAGATGAATATCTGTAATTTCCCATCTTGGCAACCCGGAACAGTAGGTTAAAAAAGCAGGATTTTGCCTTTTATGCAGCCCCTTCCTCACTGTGCTCCCTGTATAATCTACATTGAAATATTCTGAAGTCAAATGCCATGCTGGGAGCAGTCCTGAACAATGCAGCATCCTCCCCACACCAGGATAACACTTCCAAACCTTACCAGCTGTCTCCTCCCAACCAGATCTTGTCCCCCAGTGCTGGGAGCAGCTGCCAGAGCTGGCTGAGAGCTGTCCCTGGCAGGCAGCAGAGTCCCTGCCCCAGCACAGCGCCCTGGGCTGCCCGACCCTGCTTTGCAGGACAGCCCTGGGCACCCCTGGCTGCTCTGCACAAGAGAGAATCAGAGAATGTACTCACAGAGTCTGTAGGCATTGCGATGTTCCAGCTTTAGGAGATCACTCCAGGAGCTGCAGCTGCATTGTCCTGCAGCCAGAGGTTCCTGTGCCAAGGGCTGGCAGTGATTCTGCCCCAGGCACTTCTCAGCACCTTCCCAGCCCTGACTGATTGAAGCTCTCTGTGCCTCTGTGCTGTGCCCGGGCTGGCTGCAGGCAGTGCCCCAGCCCTGCTGGGCTGGCAGAAGAGCTGCTCATCAAGAGAAATGTGCTTTTGAAGCTCTGCTTGGTTACCAG
>NW_005056896.1:0-2872 GCF_000277835.1 Geospiza fortis
TGTGTGTGAAGGCACAGTGGCAGCAGGCTGGTGATGCCTTGTTTCCCTGCCTGTAAATGAGGAGAGCAGTGTCCACCACTTCCAGTACCCTTTAATAATTGTGGTACTGTGCTGGTAGTGAAGGAAGAGTATTCCTCTTGACAATAAGTCCCTCCTTCAGCTTGGCCTCGCTTTGGAGAGTTCAGAAGTCCTGGGAAGTAAAAGGTGGGATTCTCTTCATTCCTGCAGGTGCAAACAACAAGAGGAATCACAGGAATCAGAGAGTGAAGAAGCCGGATTACAAGGTCGCCTATGTACAGCTGGTGAGTTGAGTTAACATGGACACTTGTGAGGAAAGAGGTGGGCACTGTTAACCAGCCAGCTGAAAGTAATGGCCAGTGACTTGTCCTGGTTGGCTGAATATTTCTGCCAATCCTCTAACAGTGAAAGTTTCTTTTAACACATTCCAGAATGTAAAGAGATTTAAATTACTTGCTCTAAAGATCAAATTCAAACAAAATAAGTCCCGTGTTGGTTTGAGGTCTGTCTGTAGGTTGTGGACTGATGTCATAGGGTTCTGCTTTGCCAGAGAGTTTCATGCTGACCCTGTACTCTGTGTACTGGAAGGTTCACAACTTGTGTGGTTGATTGCTGAAATGTCCAGTAAGTGAAAGAATATATTGTGAGGGTAGGGAACTTCTTATTAAAGGTCTTTGAATTTCAGAGAAGACTAAGGCTTATTCCTTGGAGAGCCTTTAGTCATGTCTAAACAAGCTTGCTTTGTGGCTGAACCGGACTCTGAAACATACATTGGTTGCCCAGTGGAAAAGGAGCTTCATGTTCTTGTAAATTTCTTTCATAACAGGACCAATTTATAGTTTAAACTTCTGTCAGGCTTACCTGTCTTTATGCAAAAAAGTGGTGCAACCAGTGACAGAAAACCCCTTCACACACCAAAATGACATTAAAGGGATGGTATTTATGGTTGTAAAACCATAAGCTCAAAATTGCAGTTGGCAACATAACGTCACTGTTAACTCTGTCCTGGGACAAGGATTCAGTATTGGAGGAGCACTCTGTGACCCTAAAGACTGGCTAAGATTTCATATGGACTTGGGGTCAAACTCAAGAGGCGCAAACAATGGGAAATCTGATTTTTAATATTTCAAAGTTCAAATATGCTTAGAAGTTTTTTTCTAAGCCCCTTCTGGGAAGGAGAGTAGAAAGAAAAGTGACGATGGATGTTCTTCTAGACAGCCCTTTCCTAATTTAAGAGAATAGCGTAAAGTGCAATGTTACTAAAAAGTAACAGTTACATTTAGATGAGGAGTTACTTTGATTTACCCTGCTGAAGTTAAAGGCAACCTCATCTCTGAGGATTTTACATCACTGCGGCTAAAACACACATTCCTTTTTTCAAGGACTAGTTTGCTTTGGTGAGCAGATTCTCCCTCCTGGATTGTCTGTGCTAGGTTTTTGTTTGCTGGAGAGCAGGACTGCATGATTAGGAGGTGAATTCTTGAATTGATGATGTTGTATCTCACAAGTTGCTTTCTCTGAGTGTTGCTCCTTTTGGTAGGTAGTTGCAGGCACTTTGCATTGCCACAGCCTCCTGCTAGTGACTTCCTTGCTTTTAGAATCTTGTTTCCCAAGACTGAGGCAAACATGGGTCTCTAGTGAACTGTAGTTCAAATTCTGTTTCACTGTAATGCAGTCTTGTGTCCTGTGTCTGCTGAGGTGAGAAGGAGGTAGTGTGCAACCCATAGATACTCAGGGGTAAGGAGTGGGAAGCAGAATGCTGCTGCTCTGTTGGACTAAGAGGTTTAAGGCAGTGCCTTTGTGCATTTATTTCACATTCAGCCTTTCAACCTAGAATAGTTGCCATAACCTTAAAGGTTGGTCAGGCCAGGTGTGGAGATTTACCTAAACTAGCTTGGTATTGGAGGCAGGTGCACAGGAGTAGTTTGGTTGTTCTCCAGCCTCCCATTTTGTCTTCTGGGCAGTGCACAGAGCCCTGTTGTACTCTGGCTGAGGTCTCATAGTACATGGGACAGCAAGGTCCCTTATTGCCTTACACGGTAGTTACCATAATAAATTCTTAAGGAATGCCATGTTTTCCATCTCTTCCATAAACAGGGTCAGGGGACATTATTTGGTGGTGTTTTTTTATGTTAAGGGAGGGAATCCTGACCGTTCACTAAACTCTTGCCTGTGAAGCTTGATGTCTGTGTTTTTCCCTCACCTCATTCCTGGTCTCTTTCATCTCTTTTATTTCTTATTGTTGTTGTGGTCTGTTAATTCCATTAACATTTAGGTTTCTTTATTCCTCCCCCTTTCTCTTTTTACTTTTGTTTGTTGCTTTTCATCACTAGCTCTGATGTCTCAGACAATGAGCTCCCAGCTCTGTGTTCACACCAGCTTGAAACAGTGGGTGAAGCCAGAAACCCAGTGTCATTTCTGAATCTAAAGGGTTTGCCTTCGTTCTCATTCATGGTGTGATCAGGCCATTACAGGCCCCATGCAGTCCATTGTTACTATCTGCCTAATTTAGGAAAGTCTTTGGTAACCACTGTAAAATCCTTATTTTCATGAGAATTAGTTTGCATCTGCCATGAGTCAGAGTAGCTGGGCTTTCCCACCATTTTTACCAGCTGTGTTTTCTCTCATTAATCCAGTTTCAAGTTAAAACTGCTTATGACTGGAAAGATATGAATGTGTTTTTGAAAGCTCTTGGGTTGATCTTTCTGTTGCCCACTAGGTGGAAGTATTGCTCTTTCCAGTGTGACTTTGCAGCTGTGGTGCAGTTTACCTGAATGAAATTGAGTTCATTCTCATGAGCAGTTATGTTTCTCTGCTTCATAAACCATCACCTTATGTGTCCCAGTGCAACACA
>NW_005056897.1:0-612 GCF_000277835.1 Geospiza fortis
CAATATCGGGGTGTCCCTGTTCCCACTGTGGGGGTGTCCCCAATATCAGCGTGTCCCCACTGTGGGGGGGTCTGCAATGGGGGGTGTCCCCTGTTCCCAATATCGGGGTGACCCCAGTATCGGGGTGTCCCCAGTGTCGTGGTGCCCGCTGTCCCCAGTTTCGGGGTGTCCCAGTGTGGGGTGTCCCCATGTCTGTCTGTCCGTGTCCCCATGTCGGAGTGTCCCCCGTGAGCCCGGGTTGTCCCTGTCCCCAATGTGGGCTGTCCCCGTGTCTGTCTGTCTGTCTGTCTGTCTGTCCGTGCAGTGCTGATCTGGGACGATGCCCGCGAGGGGAAGGACAGGCTGGGGCTGTCCCCATGTCTGTCTGTCTGTCTGTCCGTGCAGTGCTGATCTGGGACGATGCCCGCGAGGGGAAGGACAAGCTGGTGCTGGAGTTCAGCTTCCCCAAACCCGTGCTGGCCGTGCGCATGCGGCACGACCGGTACTGGGAGCACTGGGAGCACTGGGAACACTGGGAGCACTGGGAACACTGGGAATGGCGACACTGGGAACTGGGGAAACTGGAAATGGGACTGGGGAAACTGGGAATGGGGCTGAGAACTGGGAATGGGG
>NW_005056897.1:2017-2870 GCF_000277835.1 Geospiza fortis
AGGGGGGAAACTGGGGAAACTGGGAGGGGCACTGGGGAGCATTGGGGAAACTGAGGAAATTGGGGGAAATGGGAAAACTGGGGGGACTGGGGAACCGGGGCCGAGGCTGAGCTGGTACCGGGGGCAGTGGGAGCACTGGGGGCACTGGGAGGAGGCTGAGCTGGTACTGGGAGCACTGGGGGGTACTGGGGAGCTCTGTGGGGTATTAGGTGGCACTGGGGCCATACTGGGGAGCACTGGGGTTATACTGGGTGTGCACTGGGGCCACACTGGGGAGCACTGGGGGATACTGGTGTGCACTGGGGGATACTGGGTGGCACTGGGGCTATACTGGGTGTGCACTGGTGCCACACTGGTGTCTCCCTGTGCCCCAGGAGCTGGGCTGCGCTGGGGCCATACTGGGGAGCACTGGGGGATACTGGGTGGCACTGGGGCTATGCTGGGTGGCGCTGGGGTTGTACTGGTGTGCACTGGGGGATACTGGGGAGCACTGGGGGATACTGGTGTGCACTGGGGGATACTGGGTGGCACTGGGGGTGTACTGGGTGGCGCTGGGGTTGTACTGGTGTGCACTGGGGGTGTACCGGGTGGCACTGGGCCATACTGGTGTCTCCCTGACCCCATCCCCAGGACCTGGGCTGCACTGGGTGATACTGGGTGGGGCTATATTGGGTGGCACTGCGGGGCACTGGGTGGCACTGGGGAGCACTGGTCCCGTACTGGTGGCACTGGTCCCACCCTGGTGTCTCCCTGCCAGGACCTGGGCTGCACTGGTGTGCACTGTGGGTGTACTGGGGTGACACTGGGTGGCACTGTGGGTGTACTGGGTGCCATACTGGTGGCACTGGGGTTG
>NW_005056898.1:0-2870 GCF_000277835.1 Geospiza fortis
TTTTTTTTTTTTTTTTTTACAAATAGTCTTAATATTCCACGTCAGTGAGGCAAAACCAGAATTTCCCAAGTGACTGACTCTGATTTTCCATGACTTTTGCAGCATGTGCCCATACCTATCACTTCAAGTGCTTTTGAGATAAGCTGAGGAAGAAGAGTGGGAGTAAAGGGAAAGATTTGGTCTCGGACAGTGAAGATTGTGAGTTAATACTGGTAGGCAGGAAGGATGGGAGTGAACTGCAAGAAAAGTGGAGAAAAAATAAAGTAGGAAGGATTTAGGGGAAAGAGCAGAAAAATTACTTTTTATTGGGGTGGATGACGTTTTACTGGCATCAAATGTCTCTGAGACTTTGGTGGAAGGTTCGCTGTGTAAGACCTACACAGACACAAGTTTATTTTTGGCCTTGGTTACTGTCATTAGCAGAAAGGTGCTGGAGGTCCTGAGCCAGGTGACAAAGATGTTGACAGTGCCATAAATGTGGTGGAACTGCAGCTTCCTCTGCCTTTTTGGGAAATGCAGGAAATGGCACGCTCAAACAGCCTTGCTTGCAAAGTCAAGCACTCTCATTCCTCTGCTGTAATTTCATGTCAGGGCTCCCATATCTGTACACAGGGTGCAGTCTGCCCTTAGATGATCAGATTTTGTTCTACAGGAAACCTCACTGACCACACAGAATGAAGGTGGTAAAAAATGAGCAGCTGTTCAATCTTCCCTTATCCTTCCTGATTATTCCTCATGGTACTGGGTGCAGCACTGACCACACAATTCAATCACAAATCATTCTTGCTCTGGAGAGACAATCCCTTACTTTTTCATAGGCTTTTGTTTGTGGAAGAGAACGTCACAAACAAAAACTTCACACTTTCACTTCACTCAGTGGGTGTGTTGGGATCCTGAGAAAGGAGGGCATCCCAATTTCATAGATGGGAAACCAAGAAGCAGGAATTTTGCTAACACGTTGAATCCAGGACATTTGGGGATACTAGTGGGCTTAAAGCTGAGTTTACATATTCCTTTCCAGTAGTAAACATCATCTAGCACTTCTTCTGCTCAGGTTAATGCCTGGAATGATTCCGGTGGCACCTGTGAGTGACAATGCAGAGCAGCAAGGCAGGTTTGTGTCCCCCACACGGGCAGGACAAAGACAGACTGAGGGATGCCTGGGAAAGGTCACTTACCAAGGGCACCTCACACCCTGTGGCAGGGAAGGAGATCCATCCTGCCCAAGCAGGATCCACCTGCCTGGCTGCTAATGGGAGCTTCTGTTCCCTTCCCTCCGTCCCTCACCTCGTTCCCAGCACACCTTCAGAGCCTGCAGAAAAGGAGCCAAAGGCACATTGTCACTGACAGCCCCAGCTCGTTACTCCAGGAGATTTGTTCTGGGCAGTGGGGCAGAGATCTTGTGGAAAAAATCATCTGGGATTATTTTATTGTTATTGCAGTTGATCTGCATGGAGGGGCTAAACAAAGGTGGTAGAGGCAGTGGTTTTTCTTTGTGCCCTAACCTTTTGCAGCCTTTCTAGCATTTTGTGGCGGTATCATGCAGTCCTTTCAGACTACACAAGGTGGTTACAACAAAATCTTCTTCCTTTCATCTTCCTCTTCCCTTCCTTGGCCTTGCCATGAATATCAGGTGATCTTTTTATTATTTTTTCGTTTTCTACTTTTTACAGCTCTAGTAGAGACATTTCAATGTCCTGTAATTTATTCTCTCTCTAAATGCCAATTTTCTTGCTGCTGCTGATTTGCTTTCAGATATAATGCCTAGAGCAGGCTGCCAGCCATTCTGACGGTATTTGATTCCTCTCTCTCAATATCACACTAGCCAAGTCTGGCTGGAAGGACAGGGGAAAGCTAAATTGTTCTCATAAAAAAGAAAACATAGCACTAATATCTCTTTATACCTATGTGCAGGTACCCCCTTTGTGTTATTAAGGGGACTCATGATCTCGTGTGTTTTCTCTACAGGGGATCACATTAATTTATATTTTAAGGTCTGCTGTAATAGATGCTTTCCAGAAACCCAAAAGTGAGTCCAAAAGTTCTTTGGATGCTATCACACCAGGAATAAGCAGTGCTTTGTATTATCCAGTTGCAAAACAAGACCTCAGGATTGAAAGCATGAATTTTAAAGTTGTGTGTAGGAATCAGATCCTGCCACCCTTGTGGAGCTGGGACGATTTCAGTGCCAGGGAACATTTGCATCAAGCACTGCTGAAAACCTGGCTGAGACAGAGGCACCAAGATGGGTCAGGGATGTGGAGATGTTCTGTGCACTCAAATATTCAAGTCCTCAGACACAAATTATTTGCTGTAACTCAACAGGCTGAGCCAGTGTCCTGTCACAGTTGCTGTTGGTCCCTGTGTGGGTGTGGTTGCCCATCCCAACAGCTCTGTAATGAAACTTGGTGGAGTAAAAGCAGTTTAAACCGAGCTTTGTTACCTTCTAATTGTGGAGGGTTGAAATTCATGTTGTTCTAGCTTAGCTGGTGGGCTTTCATGCCCAAAAGCACTTCTGAGACTCATAAACATCTTTTTCACTCCAGAAAATGTGATTTGAGGTTTTTTAAATTTAGAATTTATCTTTCTTCACCTATCGCTGTGTATTATGCAGGTGTGATTTTAAAGGTGTCTCACAACATTGTGCATGGATACACTGTGAAAATATCTTTCAATCAATTTGAGCCCCTATCTGTCTGTCTTGGTGGTGCTTGATATCCTCTCGGATTTTGCTGACTGTGTTTTCAAGTAAATAATTGGTTATAGAAAAAGTTTTTAGACTCTGCATCCAGGTTTTTCTTCAAGAAACTTTTTCTTAAATACTCTTTTTTTATATGTGGGTGTATATACAAATACATATACAAATATAT
>NW_005056899.1:0-2870 GCF_000277835.1 Geospiza fortis
ATATGAATTCTGTAAAACTGGCCATGGAAATCAAACCAGTTACCAATTCTCTGATGCTTCATTATGCTAAGAATATTAAGGCTCTAGATGCTCAAGTGCTAACAAAAAGCTCAGCAGCACAATTTTCACAGACCTAAAATGCTGAACCTGACTCCCTGACTCTTCAGGGTTGTGCTAAAAGAAGTGTGCTTCTCCAGGTAGCTGCTAAAAAGCCCTGTAGTCATCAAACACCAGCAAACTCTCAGATGTGTGGATTTAAGGCAACTTGGCAGTGTCTTGAAAAGCTTTGGGATTTATTTCTTCAAACTGAGCAGCCAGGGAACATGGTGCTGCTAACAGTTTTGAAAAGAACTCCCAAGGTGGGTTGAGTTGGGGGGGCTTTTAAGGCCAAATACCTATCATGGCAATACCCAAACTATAAAACTAGAATAGTAGAGTAGCTCCAGATGTGCACAGATATTCAGGGGAAAAAAAGCTAATAAAACAACCCAAAAGAGTGTTTCATTCAAGAATTTAGAAAAAGCATAGCTATTAATAGCAAAGATAGCATTTTCATTTGGCCAACCATTGGAAGATCTTCTAGGAACTAAATGTCCTTGAATTTACTTCTGCAACTACACAGCTCAAATCTAAATGGATTTGGATTTCAGACTGACTAAACCCCATTTCACACCCTTACTGCTTGTACTTCATGAAAGCTACACATTACAGGGATTACCAGCTCAAAACTACATGTTTCTCCTTGGAAAGGTTCTCCCTAGACTGGATTTTCAGCTCCTCTTCACACACATTTGCACATACACACTTGCCCATTTCCTGACATTTAGCACTAGCAACTAATTGGCTGAAGTTTTGAGTATATCCTTGCCCACAGAAGAAATCCTGAGGGATGCTGCTCATTCAAAGACTTACTAAAACATCTGCAGATGAACACACTGAATGAAAGGATTTTGGCTGTCAAATTGGACAGTTAGAGCATACTCTCAGCATATAATACAAAATATGCAGAATTTCCAATCAGCCAATGCCTACCTAAAAATGAAATAGGCAAGGCATCCTTAAGCCCATAAGCCACAATAGCCAGCAGCAGCAAGAGGTAACATCCATAACAGTATTTGGCTCCCTTACTTAAAACAGCAAAGGATGCACTCTTAGATGAGTTTCTTGAAGTTCTATTTGCTTCAAAAAGAGCAACTTGGAGGTACAGAATAGGTTCTGTAGCCTTTGACTCTTGTCTAAAACCCTAATCCTGAAGTGAGAGCAAAAGCAGCAGAGTTGGAGGAAGATTTTAAGCAACACTCCAAGTACTTAGGAGTAAAGACACCAGTCCTGTGAATGAAAGAGTGAGTGAGTACTGCCAGCAGCAGTACCAAGGCCAAATGGAGAATGCAATCTACAATCCAGTCCAGTGAGCACCAGACTATGAATCTGCCCAGCAGACAATCTCCTGGGCTAAGTGCTGGCACACAGGTCAAACACAAACCCTTTCAAAAGACAAAAAGAAAGGAGCAAAAAGGTACTCTGTGCTTTCTTCAGCAGATTAGAAAAAAGAGTACACTGTTCTAAAGCTCTTTGTGTCAATCTAGGTAGTACAGCCTGGCTAGGTAAGAACCAGCTTTCTGTATGTTTAGACTCCTCTGAACAGGGAGAGGAGTGGAGGGATGAGAGATCGGCCTGAGGCATTTCAGCACAGGTTAGCTAGCGCCCTTCTCCACAGCTGTTATAGCCCTCAACTGAAATCTGAACACCCCACACTCTTTAAACAGGTGGGAACACAACTCCTGCACCTCCTGCTAGATTGGGGACAACCACACCCATGCGCACTTGCAAGCATCAATCCCTAACTTGGCGGCTCTTGCTACTCAGTGGCAAGCATCAAACGCCACCCTCACCTGATGCTTGGCCGTCTCCATACCCTCCAGAACTGTCGTCTTGAAGTCCTCCTGCTTGCCCTGTGGAAGGAAAGAGGAGAACTCAGGGACCTTACTCCATAAATTAAACCATACTGGACATAAAGGCCCGGCAGTTGGCGTTTTAGGTATTAAATTTCACCAACTAACTAAACCCGTTTTCTGAGAATCCCATTTTCTGGAATCTAGGTTCAGGGCACCAAAAATTATGTTCTAAAGTGTTATCCAGGTTACTGGAACGCTTTACATCAGATTTTATGGGAAATAAAGAAGTACACCGTATGTAGCATTCCTGGTGGCTAAATACTTATGATCTGGCAGATGGATACCATCAGATTCTATGGATCTCAAACCCTAAGAATTTGATCATCTTGCCTTTGGTGTTCCCAAGTCTCCCCATATCCCTAGGAGATAGTTTAAAGCATTTTGAAAAGCCTCTTATGTTCAGGAGACCCTATTTTTTTCCCCATAAACCCTTCCTTTAAGCTTGATGCTAGAACAATTCTTGAAAGGCTCAGACCTCTTATTTGGCTTCACCCTTGATACACCATCAGTGTTCTAACACACCAAGATTGTCTTTGAAGCCAAATACGCATCGTACCATTGATCAGTGACGCGATCAATACCCAGCACCGAAAGACATCAGTCTTTCAACATTCCCAGTGGTGGAAAAGGCTAAGCACACACATCTGAAGGATCTGAAGAAGTTTCAGAATTACCTTAGCCTGCATCTAAGTCCTAACAGGACGGCAACACAAGCAGGAACAGAGCACGTTGAGAAGAGAGATGAGTACAGCTGCAGTGTCTGCAGGAACAAAGCCATTACACACCTCACACACTGCTCACTTCACAGGAGACACTGGCTCTGGGTGAGCTCATGAGAACCAGAAGAGTCCCATCAATCTGCAGAGCCCAGGAAGCCAAGGCACACCCCATAGAAGGCCCAGGGCTGTTCAGCTC
>NW_005056900.1:0-2869 GCF_000277835.1 Geospiza fortis
CAGCCCCTGGGTGAAAGAGACAAGTAACACAAAGAAATAAGAAGCAAATTATATCCCTTCCTAAAACACAGTTGCTCTTCTCTATTCCTGTAAGGTTTTAACAAGATTATTTAAAGCTAAGCACTTAAAGCATATTTAAAGGTAAATAGTGATGATCTGAATGCATTAATGAAACACATGGTAACTGTTACACTGAATTAATTCAAAAAGGTCCACTTATATCAAACCATCTCAGTAGCCCATCATAGCAGTATAAATCAGATTTCTCTTTTAATTTCAAATCCATCAGAATTTATCTTTTAACAGCTACAGATATTACATAAACAAAAGCAGTCTCTGAAAAATACCATTGGATTTTGTTTTCTGTCCCTAGGAGTTCAAAAATTGAAAGAGAAAACTAGAGGTGAAAGAGTAATTTCAACAATGAATTGAGCAGAAATGTGTAAATTACCTGTCACAAATAAGTAATAATATCAAAAGTTCTGAAGACAGATGAAGTTTGCTGATGACAATATGAATGGAAAGCACTTTATTTTAAACACCAAGAAACTCACCCAGAACACTATTGAAAATTACTTCAGATTTGCTACTGCTTCATACACATTAAGACAGGAGACAATCAAAGCCTGTGATGACATGTGACACTGCAGGCAGAGGAAACTTTGTATTTATAGCACAATAACCTTTCCAATAAGCCAAGTTATTAGCACCCAATAATCGGTCAAACGCCAAAATCAAGAAACTCAACCCTGTCTAGATTCTAAAACCTTATTATCCCAATTTCTCTCCATTTCTGTGGCAATTCATTCATAGCCCATCAGATCTGCAGCACCATGATATTTATCCTAAATACAAGGTAGTCAGCAGTTTTCAAAGAGTGATTTGAATGTAGAGTAAGAAGACAAAACTACGACTGAAGTAACTGACTCTCTCTTCCTAACCACAGAAGCAGAGGCTATTTTGGCAACACTGGAACTAGCGACCAAGTAGAAACTGCTGCAGATTAATAAGCAGGACTGACTACCTGACACTATGGAGATCTCACAGATCCAAAATTCAGGTTTTCCTGCTTTTTAAACAATTAAGTGCCCATATATCAGCATGCAAAAAACCAACCCTGATAAAAATCAGCCAAACTTCTGTGCATTAGTTAGTTTTTTTCCAACAGAAATCAATATCTGACTTCATTTGGACTTCTGCTCAGGAAGCCCTTCTGAAAATAGAAAGCCCTACTGAAATAGAAATTGTCAGCCTCACTTGGTTCCCTCGTTCTGAAAATAACATTGCTCTTGCAGATCATGAGTGTTACAAAGTCTTTGGGAACTAAAAATGGTACATGATCTATTCCTGCTTCCCCATGCAGAATGATCCAACATAATTTTAAGGTTTTTTCTATTTTGGTTTATTTTCTAAAATCACAGTCTATGATCCTACTTAAGAAAAATTTCCTATTTAAGGAAAATGACATGGTTTCTGTTACTTGAACTTTCCAATAAGAGCCTTCTAATAAGAGCCTCAAGACCCAATTTCCACAATGGGCTATAACATTAAGAACACGTGCATCCATATATATGCACAACATATGTGCCTATACGTACTGTGCATTTGCCATTTCACAGCACTGACAACTGTAGGGGGCAATCTCTGTAGATTCCCAAGGCATATTCCTCCTCTCTTCTCTCCTGAAAACAATTCTTCATGCCATGGCTGATAAGCTGTCCTTCCCAGTTGACTGGGCCACGTGCCTGTTCTGCTTTTCAGGACATACATGCAGCCAGGGTCAGCCACCACGTTGGGTCCATCCCCCCAAGATCTCAGCATGGCCGGCCTGTTGATGACAACCCTGTAGTCCACTTCTTCAAGAACATTGTAAGTCTCCCCTCCTCTTATGCACCAAAATGAAATATTTTCTTTAGAATCCATCAGTAAACAAACACTCCCCAATCATTATCCTTTATTTCAAGCCTCTCAAATTGTACTGTGCCCTTTGAGTTCATTATGCCATTCAAATACAAAAATAATTTTTACCTAGAAGAAAAACAATACTGAAATGTTACCAAAAAAGCATGTGAACCTCCATTAGCATAGCCAAATACTAACCATGTCAGTTATACAGCTTCACCATATACAGGTTTTGTCCTGGTGCTTTTAACACTGGCAGTATTAAGAAATTATTACTGTTTCAAGATGGACATAAATCCAGCGTGTTCCAGGCAAGCCTAAGACAGCAGAGGAGCTTCTCAATAAAATTACCATTTTTAGCTCACGGCCTGATGATTTCTGGCATTTATTTTTGCCTTAGTTTGACAACTGTTTTGTGTTGGTTTTTAGGTCTCACCCCGTACACCACCCCCAATGCAAGCAAAGGTAAGCAATTTCAGGGACTCAAGGCATTTATGCACTAATTCCCACTAATTCAACTGCAAGCCTGATTCACTGTCCCTAATTGCACTAAGTAAAAGTCTACAGGTATCCCTGGGAACAATTTAAAGCAAGAGCCTAAGACACAGAAGTCATGGTTCTCTTCCTTGTGCACTTCCTGACTTCATGCATGACTAATTGAAGCCATTTGTAGAGATTTTTATATTCAATTTATGGTGTGATTGCTTTAGGTAATGAACTAACAACAGGCAATGCTTTCAAACAAGCCTCACCAGCCAGGTGCTGTCCTTCCCTTTACTGAACTCAGCTGGCTTTTGAAGTAGTGATACTGACAAACCTTGGCTAGTAAAGTCAGTTCTAGTAATCACAATTAACAATTTTGCCTTTTTTTGCTTCATTAAATGACTGTACAGACTGTTGTTCTCAACTCCTGCCTGCCTCATTATCTGGCCATTATTTCATAATCTAGGCTACCTTTTCATCTTCT
>NW_005056901.1:0-1120 GCF_000277835.1 Geospiza fortis
CCCCGTATTGCTCTGGAAAGGACTCCCCAAATCAGTATTAGTCGAGGCATGGTTACATCTCCCCTAGTAAGTTCCTCCCACAGATGGTAACCTGCGTGTCCCAGGCCCGGGGGTTCAAGGCAGTTTCCACATCTACGGGGAAGCCATGAATTTTGGCTCAACTTAAAAGCTTGTGGAGAGCGTCTTCTGACACAGGAAGTCCCTTATGAAGGATCATATGTCCCTACACTGTAAGGGTTACATGTTCTGGCATAGAAATTTGGTTGCCCATTTTGAAGGCAACTTTTCCCAACTACTGCAAGCCTACCCCAGGATGCAGGAAGTGTTATGTTGGGAAATCTGTTCCCCACTCCAGCTCGTAGGCTATGAGGGCAAACTCGCAGTCCCGAAGGAACATATCTTCTCCAGGAAGACGTGGGGAAAGGTCACTGTTACCTTTCCAGAAGAACAGAAGGTGTCCAGATGTGAGAGGGATGCGTGGGCACTGCAGGGTCCTGGCGGGGGTCCAAGGCATCCCCACCCATCCTGCAACTCCACAAAGGGTTGCTGGATGCGATTTCCACGAGTGGTCACCAGACCTCCTCGTCTTCAGCCTCGTCTGTGAGCATGTCTGGATTCAGTATGTTCCTGTTTCTTCAGCCCAGGATGCACCGAGAATCGAGGTCCACCTGACCCCTGGTTCATCAGTCTCGGCTGCAAACATGTTCAGGGTCCACCAGATGTCAGCGCAACGGGTCTGGACCCGGTAACAAGTGACATAGACTCTCAAGATATTCACAGAAAGCTAATAATAATCTCTATTAAGAAACCCATGCTTTTATACCCTACGTCACTACAGGTGAACCGGATTGGTCCTTTAATTAAAACACCATCACCATTGGCTAATTAAGAAACCACCCTTTGGTAAACAAATCTCCAAAACACATTCCACATGTTCACAACACCAGGTACAGCAAGTTAAGATAAGAATTGTTTCTCATTCTTTTCTCTGATCTTCTCACAGCCTTTCTCAAAACGATGCCTGGGAAATTTGTCTGTTGCTGTCTGTGACCAGAGAGCTGCTGCGACGGGAAGGGACCTTAAAGCCCATCCAGTGCCACCCTCTGCCATGGGCAGGGAC
>NW_005056901.1:1265-1796 GCF_000277835.1 Geospiza fortis
TAATCCCTGCCCTCTGGAAGTGGGAGCCCATTTTCTGTGTCCTGTCCCTCCAGCCCTTGTCAATTGTCTCTCTCCATCTTTCCTGCAGCTCCTTCAGGCACTGCAAGGCCACAATGAGGTCACCCCAAAGCTTCTCTTCTCGAGGCTGAACAATCCCAATTCTCTCTGCCTTTAAGGAAAGTTTCAAGATAAACAAAAGCAGCACAGAAAACAATTAGGCAATGGTTAATTACACAGAGTCAGCTGCAGCATTAATCAGCACATTTGGGAGGCTTCCTAAGTTGTGGCCATGTACACTAAAGTGAGACACTAAAATACAAGGGTGGCCCTTCCAAAGCTGCTGTAAGAAGTACCTCTTTTGGGTCTCTTTTACAATTTCAGTCAGTGCTGCTTGATGGCCTTTGAAAAAGAAATCAGATTGAACTCCCACATCATGAGGCACTGGGAATATTTACTTATTTTTATTTATGCAGAGTTACATAACCCTGGCTTGGGATTGTAGGGTATAAGTGTGGCTGACTGGACATTCCT
>NW_005056901.1:1806-2869 GCF_000277835.1 Geospiza fortis
ATGTTATCACCTTGGGAAATTTAATCTTAAAATTGTGCTGTATAACTATACTGTACAACATCATACAATCAGTCCCACTTGCCCAACTGTCCTCTTTCAATATGCAACATGCTCTATAGACCCACTGGAACAAGTGCAAATTCGATCTGTTTGGTTATATGGGATCACAGAGTCCTGTGAACATTACTGCAAATGCCTGTTATCTCTCAAAGGGAGGAAAACAAAACCCTCTTCCTTATTATTTTTATTTAATCTTCTTCCAAGCCATGCAGGCACTATCAAGCAATTTATTCTACTATTGAATTGTCTGATCCTTAGCTTTTGGCAAGCAATAGGTTGGTTGGATTACAAATTTTATTTTAAGTAGACACCATAACTGGACTTAGAACAGTCACTGCTCTAGTTTTCATAATTTTGAAAGCTCGGCATTACACAGCACATTACTGCTTTTTATCAGAAAGAAATCATTACAAAAAAAAAAGGAAGAAGAATTTGCGTTAGCTTGCTTGTAGTTTTTCAAAATTAAAATTAAGCCTGCTGTACATTTTATATTGTAAAAATCAGGTTATGCTTGTGCTGAAAGAAAACAGTGTTTCACCAGCTGGGGTTGATTTGTAGCCTCAGATTGAGGGACTATGGTAGTGCAGAATTTTCCCAGCCTTGCTCCTTTGCTCCAAGCCCTGCCTCCCGAGGGATGGATCCCAGTTGGCACAGCTGCATTTCCTCTTTTGGATGTGTTGGTACAGTAGCAGAGGGTGAAAGCAATGGGAAACCAGAGAAGGCACCACAAGTGATGGGATAATGCCAGAGTGGAGCAAAGACAGCTCCAACTCAGATTCTCTTCATGTAGAAGCTGGTTCTCCTGAAAAAATCTGCTTTGTGTTTCTGCTTTTCTCTTCTAGATGAGAGTGAAATATAATTCTGATTTGCAAGGTTTGCAGGGAACTGGTCTCTTTCTCGTTATTTGCTGTGACAAGATATGGTCTATCTACCACAAGAAACAAGCCTGTAAACAGAACCCTGAAAATTCTCCAGCCTCCCTCTTCCTCCTTGTAGTGGTTTT
>NW_005056902.1:0-2867 GCF_000277835.1 Geospiza fortis
AAAAAAAAATCACACTGAAAATGCGTGTGATGAGAGCATCCCCAACTGCATCATCTGCATCTCATCTGAGTCTCTCTCCACTGCACCTCAAGAGCTCTGAGCAGGAGGCAAAAAGCTCAGGGCTCTGGATTGCAATTTGTGAAATGCCAGGGAAAACAGAAACTGATTCTGATTGTCTCACTGGGAAAAAACAAATCTCTCTTTTCTGCCTTTCACAGTGCTGCTTCTACCTCTCTGTTTTTCAGGCTCCTGATCAAGGTGTTCAGCAGTAGAGAGAAGGGCAGTGTAGAGAGTCCAGCACATCACGATTCAATGCAAGAGAGAGACAGGGTCAATTATTAAACCCTGGGCAGCCTGCAGGGCTTTCAGCATTGGGTAGGAAAAGCTGTTTGAAAAGCTACTTTCTCTCCTGCAGAATTAAGTAAAAATGCATAATTTGTGGTTTTTAGGGTATTTGTAGTTGAGAGTATTTGGCAAACACTCACTTCTTGGTCTTCATAGATTTCCAGCCCTTCTGTTGTCAGTTCACTGATCCTGCAGGATCTTAACTTCAGCCTGTATAAAACCAGTGTAAAAAAGACACATATTAACACAAATATTACTACTACAGAGGGAATGAGGAAGGCAGCTGTATCACTACTGCTAAATGCTTTTCCTTACTAAACTCTAGATCAGTTATGCTTTGACATGAATCCTTATCCATAGGAGGAAAAGAAAGGGTTTAGAAAGATTGTACATCACCTAAAGTCAGCCTAAAAGTGCAACTATGCAAATCGAAGTAAAAAGCAGTCATGAAGCTTAACATCCACTGGCAATGATTCACACTTCTGTTTACACTTTGAAAATCCTCTTTGCCTTAAATTTTCCTTGGGGACATCTGTTTTTACAAGACAATTTCTCACTTTCATCTTCTCCTGCCCAGAACAGAGCTACTCAAGTAAAGGCTGTAACTCTCAGCAAACCCTACCAAGTATAGAAAGGTTAGGTAGGGGTGGTATTATTTGCCTTGTCATTGCTGAAAATAATGCATTTTCATTACATTGGGATATCCTACTTTTTAAAGATCTTACACAACACAAAGGGATGATTTGTATGTTTCTGTGTTGTTCCCAGCTTTCAGGAGATTCAGTTTTCTACAAAGATGTCAGTTGTGCTAAGAGTTTGGTCTTTTCAACAGCTTAGGGGAAGGTAATCCATTTTGCACTTAAACTGTCCCTCTACCTTTCCATGTCCTAATATGCCCTCCATTATTTTAAATTGCTTCATTATCTTTGCTTACAAGTGCTCTGCTTCTCTAATCGTGGAAAAATTGCCCTTCCTCACACTCTACCTTTCTGACTTGCAATAAATTAGCTGCTGACTCCATGACAACAAAATTGATGATGTCTCCTCAAGCTGTCTCCTTATGTCTCAGGCAAGTTCGTGGGACCCTGTCTTCTCTGACATCTCCTATCCTGGTTTTCCTGCAGTACCCTCCAACAGTGACTGCTGAGTGAAAGGAGACAGTTCTGGTGCTGCTTTACCTGATTGTTCTGCCACTTTCATGAGCATTTGCTTCCCTGGCTATCAGTGATGGCTTTTTATCCTATTCACTTCACAACTTGATAAATTTAAACTTTTGCAACCTCCTGATTGTTTTTTTCAGCCAGTATCAGTGTTCCTACTTGCTTCTCGTCATTTATAGCCATTAACTGTGATGGAACCATCACAGAGGCAAGTGTCTGGCTGCAAACCTGTAGTAAGGGTAGAAGAGCAATCATTCCTAAAGTTCAGCTCTTCAGCCAAATCTGTATTTTAAGAGGGTTTTAAAAAGTGTTATTATCACAGCCTGGATACTCTTACCTAATAGGATCTAGAAAATATGAAGGTGAGCAGACTACCAAAATTCCTAAACTTAATCAACTGTTTCATTAATAGCCTTGTCACTTTTTGACCCACAGGGATAGAGTTGCTATTTCTGCAGATACCAGGAATGGTATGTCAAGTCAGTAGCTTGGACTAAAATGAGGGATACTTTGGTGGAGACAAGGAGAACAAAGTTTATACAGTCTGCATGTAGACCAGAGAACAGTCACATTTTCTCAGAGGTGATATGCTCAACTCCTGCAAATTCAGGTTGAAAAAGTCTTTTGATTAGAGTTAGAAAAGGAGCCATGCCCAGCAAGGTTCTGTATCCTCACCCCCTATGGATAAATCCTCTAATCCCACAGAAGTAAAAAAACCTCCAACTTTACCAGTGGTTTTAGTATGTCCTTTCTTCTGAAAAGACTGTAACTTGTTCAAAATTCTGTTTGCAATCAGCTTAGCAATATTCTGCCTGCTCCATACACATGGGAATTCTCACCCACAGCCACCCTGCAAATTCCTTGCCACTCACTGTGCAGCTATCAGCTTCTTTGTGCTTTAAATAGCTCCCCTGCTCCCAGCTGACATTCCCAGCCCACAGAAATCTCAGCATTCCTGTGCAGCTCCTCAGTTTGGGAAATCTAGAAATAACATGCTGTTTTACTATTATCCTTGCAAGCTGAGGTGAATCTTCTGGAGATAGTAAAACCAAGAGAAAACTCCTGCATGTGCAACTGAAATTCAACAATACATAACTGAGCTCTTTAGCTGGGCTCATTTGTCACCATGGGGTTAAGTCCCCAGGATAACTGGTGCCTCATGTAAGAGGAGCCTGGATTATTTGGCCATAGGCTTAGAAAGGTGGCTCTAATTTCAACTAAAAATACATTTGGATTCCTTCTGCCTTATTCTTAACCACACAGCTTCCCTCTCACAAAGGCACAGCCCTTGTGCACTCCTTACTCTCCTGCCCAAACTGTCTTTACACAGCCCTGTATGCCTCTTTCCCAGCTCCCACTCTC
>NW_005056903.1:0-1084 GCF_000277835.1 Geospiza fortis
ACCCCAAAATATCCCCAAAATTGCCCCAAAACGGCGTCAAAATGGCCCCAAAAAATGACCCCAAAACTGCCCCACAACCACCCCAAAATGGCCCCAAAGTGTCCCAAAATACGGCCCTGAAATGGCCCCAAAATATCCCCCAAAAACGGCTCCAGAATGCCCCAAATACAGCCCCGAAATGACCCCAAAACTGCCCCAAAAATCTCCCCATAACGGCCCCAAAACTGCCCCAAAAATCTCCCCACAACTGCCCCAAAACTGCCCTGAATTCTCCTCAAAACTGCCCCAAAATGTCCCTAAAAAAAGGTCCCAATACAGCCCCAAAATGGCCCCAAAACTAACGCAAAACTGCCCCAAAAAATCTCCCCAAAACTGCCCCACCTCTGCCCCACAACGGCCCCAAAATTGCCCCAAAAATTCTCCCCATAACGGCCCCAAAGCTGCCCCACAATGGCCCCAAAATGGCCCCAAAATGGCCCAAAATAGGGCCCTGAAATGGCCCCAAAACGACCCCAAAATGACCGGCCCTGAAATGTCCCCAAAACGGCCCCAAAAATCGGCCCCAAAATTGCCCCAAAGCGATCCCAAAACAACCCCAAAAATCTCCCCATAACGGCCCCAAAACTGCCCCACAATGGCCCCAAAATGTCCCAAAATATGGCCCTAAAATGTCCCCGAAATGTCCCCAAAATGGCCCCCAAAATCTCCTCATAACGGCCCCAAAATGGCCCCAAAACGACCCCAAAATGTCCCCAAATACAGCCCCCAAACGACCCCAAAACGACCCCAAAACGGGCCCCAAAACTGCTCAAAAATGTCCCCAAAAATGTTCCCATAACGACCCCAAAACGACCCCAAAATGTCCCCAAAAGGACCCCAAAAAACGGCCCCAAAAATGTCCCCAAATTCCCCAAACCCGGGGGTCCCGGAGCCGCCACGTTCCGGCCCCGGATCCATTTTTCTCCATTTTTCCCATTTTTCCCATTTTTTTCCCTTTTTTTTTTACGTTTTTTTCCGTTTTTCTCCCCATTTTTCTTCATTTGGAGCCACTTTGGGGCTGACGCCGCTTTTGATTTGAGGCTCG
>NW_005056903.1:1986-2866 GCF_000277835.1 Geospiza fortis
AGACGGCACCGGATCGGCACCGGAATGAGACCGAACCGGCACCGAACCGGCCCCGAAACGGCACCGGATCAGCACAGAACCGGCACCGAAACGGCACCGGGATGACACCGGACCGGCGCCGAACCGGCACTGAACCAGCACCGAAACGGGACCGAACCGGCACTGAAATGGCACCGGATCGGCACCGGACCCACATGAGAACAGGACCGAACCGGCACTGAACTGACACGGGAATGGGATCGAACCGACACCGAACCCACACCGAACCGGCACCGGCCACACACAGGAGCGGGACCGACCCCACACCAAACCCGCACAGAAATGGGACCGAGCCCGCACCGAACCAGCACCGAATCGGCACCGAACCGGCACCGAACCCATCCAGGAACGGGACAGAACCCACACCAGCCCCACACGGAAACGGCACCGAACCGACCCCAGCCCCACACGGGAGCGGCGCTGGCCCCACAGCGATCCCGCACTGACCCCGTGCAGAAATGGGGCTGGACCCACACGGGAACGGCACCGAACCGGCACCGAACCCACACCGATCCCACAGCGACCCCACACCAAACCCACACAGGAACGGCACCGAACCGGCCCCAGACCCACACGGGAACGGCACCGAACCGACACCGACCACACACAGGAATGAGACCGACCCCGCATCAGCCCCACACCGACCCCACACTGACCCCACACAGGAACGGCACCGAACCGGCACCGAACCGACACCGATCCCACACCAACCCCACACCAACCCCACACCAAACCCACACGGGAACGGCACCGAACCGGCACCGAACCGACACAGGAATGACACCGAACCGACCCCAGACCCACACGGAAATTACACCGAACCGACACCGAACCGGCACAG
>NW_005056904.1:0-2864 GCF_000277835.1 Geospiza fortis
ATTTAAAAAAAAAAAACAAAAACAAAATCTAACCTTGTAAATTTTGTAAACATCATGATTTTGAAGATCCCAAAATATTTTTCTTTTTAATGAGTTTAGTTGCTCCCTTGGTTGATAGGGAAGAAGTCAAAGAGAAAGGGATTCAAGTGATGATGAGACTAAAGCACAAGATTTACTTTTGGGAAAAGAAGGCTTTAATCCTGCAAACTCACTGCGTGGAAAACTAAAAGATTTAAACACACTGCACTGTAATGCAATAACTGTTTTGTGGTGGGATTTTTCTGCTTGTCTGCATCACCATATGGATGACTTCAATTCTACAGCAACATATACTGTGATATGAATTTGACAGCTGGGATAATGGAAAAAGTCAATGTTTACTTATTGGCAGAAGAAAATGTTACCTTGCCTGCCAACTGGGGCAATAAAATAAATTTGTTTTGTATGCTGTGTGGAATTTTTTAATGCCACTAAATGAAAACAAAAGAATCAGGATCTCTCCTTGGGAGTTCACAGGGAGAATGGGTACAGATACAGCAAAAGTAACAGATTGAGAGAACTGAGAAAAAGAACTCGCCCTGAGCTCCTCTTCTCCCACTCCTCCTCCTCAGCATCATTCAGCTTCCTGTTTTTAAAGCAAAATGGGATTGTTCTCATGACTAACCAGCACAATCCTTCCAAAACTGTTAAATAACAACGTTTTTGGCAGAAGTTACTACATATCTAGATTATGTAAGCAAAATACAGATATTCCATGAGGTACAGAAGTTGCATTTCCATACACCAATTCGGCCTTGAACTGACACTTTGTTCTGAATCTACAAAGAGCAACTGTAAATCAGTTTAGCTACAGTGCAGCAGGACTGTAAATGCAGATTGCTGAAACAGGCATAAACCTCAGCAGTTTCTAGAGAGTCAAAATGAAAAAAAACACTTGCAAACCCAAAGGGGCTTTGGATTTCCATCAATCAGCTTGCATTTCATACATCATTGGCACAACCACAATCACATTTCAAGAGAGTTCAAGTGAATGTCATTTTGTCTCACTGACACCATCTTAAAACACTCATAGCACAAGGGATAAGCTTGTGTCTTGGACTGTGAAAAACTATAAATATCATTCATAAAAAGAAGTAATCCTGGAAAATTTGTGTATCTTAGTTTTTGATGACAGTATGACATTTATTACTTCAATAAAAATGGCACTGCAACATGGGGATCTCCTGCTGTAGGACAGCTTAGAGGAAAAGGAATGCAGGGAGTGATAAGCAAAAGGGGGTTCAGAAAGCAATGTGCCACTCAAGCAAAATCAAGATTAGTACTTTTACACATTGTAACTCGATTCTCACCTCCTCTCTGGCTCCTTGCAAGGAACAGACAAGTGCAGGGCACTGCCAACTTTACACCTTCTCTGGACTTTACAGAGGGTTTGCTGAAGGTGCAGGAGCATGGAATTGGCATGATACCACACACCATCCACTCTTCTGCTGATAGTGTTAACTTGAAGCAGTTTAGAGGTTCTCCACAGCAACTTCCCAAACTGCTTTGATATAAACTGACTCAAAACCACAGCAGAAGGAAACTGCTTTTCTCCCCTCTCATCTCAGCTGCACCAAGTGCAGCAAGGATTGAGCTCTTGAGGAACATAAGACATTGGCACATCTGCAAAGGCTTATATATTGAAGAAGCAGAAAAAAATGTTTCACATGTGGATTAATAGTTCCCCACCATCCCAGCAAAATATTAATAATGGGACTGTAGACACTTAGCAGAGAAAGTGGTGTTCTTTAAGAAATAGTCTGGTGAATCTTTACTTTTCAAACCACTGTATTAATTAATAATTTAGTGCTGAGCAAAAGATATAAATTTCACAGTGATGATGTTGTAGAGCACAGTAAAAATACACAGGGAGAAATACAGCAGACAACAGAAATGTGAAGCAAGTAGATGTAGAAAAGAGAATTGAGGTGGATTCAATTGTAACAGACAGGTACAAATAGGCATAAAGAAAGCCATCAGGGGAATTAATAGGTTGTGCCCATGCCAAAAACAGAAACACAAAAAAATATGTTTAAGTAATACCTGTTCTGACTGAAATAGGAACTGGTAATATGGATTGATAACCACGTAGGGAACATTTCAGAAGTCATATTACTAGAACTGATCCCCTTATTGTAATCTATTCAACTAGATACCCCTTCATGCTCCTTAGTCTAGTAAGGTGCAATGCATTTAATTCTTTGGTTACCACCTTTAGTACTGTCTGATATTCCTTTAATTGCCATGCTTGCTCCATAACTCATGGAGTGTAAAATAAAATCTATCATTCACAAGCACATTTTCTCAGTCCATCTGAAGCTGCAGTGAAACTCACAAGCCTATCCATACACAACCACAGACTTCCTTTTTACTAAGTACAGTCTTCCCAAGGTGTTGCCTTTCTTACAAAGCTGCACACAGTCAGAATAGCTTTGCGTGAACTCTTTAGATCCCATAACAGCACAAGCCTGCTTTCTTTTTTTAGGTCATGTTCTAACAGAAACTGACAGGAATTTGGCCTCAATAGCTTCCACAGGATCAAGGTCTGGTTCAGTGAAGGATTAAGGCTATTGTTGCTGAGCACACACTGCCAGTAAGAGACCTTTTCCCAAATCTCTATTCTTTGATTCAGCCTCACACAGAACCATCTAAATAGAACATCAGGTTACCAGGTAGATGCTTGGCCTTGGATGCAAACATGTCACATTTATTAAAACCAGTGCAAATTTTGGGTAGGCTTTTCTGAACTTTTAGAAAATAATAAATGATTTAATGAAATGCATTTATTTGTAGGTAAACAGTTTGTGCTAATTGAGAGTGGGGCT
>NW_005056905.1:0-2863 GCF_000277835.1 Geospiza fortis
AAAAAAAAAAAAGAGTCCTCTGTGTTTGATATTGCCAATTATCACTACAGAAATTCAAACACTCGTGATCTTTGTTTTTCAACTTTTCTAAGTTTCACATAGAATTTATAGAAAATTTGAGAATGCAGAAGGGAGACAATCTCGTACAGCACTAATCTTCAGCAGTCTAGGTAAATCCCAAGACAAATCATGTCTCAGGAGATCACTCAGTTTGACTCCATTAAGAAAATCTGCCCTTCTCAAAGGCTGTGGAAAGCCATCCTTCTTATCCCATCACCTTAAGAAATCTGACTCTCAGCAAATGTCAATTCAATCTCTTGACTTCTCAACACTGGGAAGAAGCATTAATTTTACCCCATTTGTTCACAAAGCAAGAAATCCTTCTCCCAACACTGCAGCTAATGAAGCTGGTCCCCACCTACCCTCCCAACAACACAAACTCCCCACATCACTCTTGCTTCTTACTAGCCCATAATGTCAAGCCTCTACATAGTGTTTATTCTTCATCTCCACCTCTGCTTTCTCCCCTAGTTGCTTCCAATTCTACTTTGGTGCATACAGAACAGCTGGCACTATGCTTGGTTAAACAGCTGGCTATCCAGCAGCTGGCTTTTGCTTATTGAAACATGTAAAGCTGGATTTCTGCCTGCCATTCCCTCTGCAAGAGAATTATCAAGATCCATTTTTTTCCATACAAATGCCAATTTCTTCCCATTTTATCAGAAATTACCTTTTAAAGTAAATCTGAACCAACAGAAATGAAACATATTTTGGGTTTTGAAGGAAGAGGGATTAAGTCCTAACTGAATATAGAAAGCTTGTTTTTCTAAGAATACAAGGTTAATAAGGAGACCACCAGCTTCTGTGTCTTACTTCTAAGAGGAAGCTGTCTCTTTAGGCTAAGTGCAGCTGCCTGCCCTCCCTTTATGGACAAGAACTGTGGATGTAAGACTTACCATTTCATGAGGAACATAAGCTCTCCACTGCTATCTGTAGCCCCAATTATCCGCTCAGGATCAAGACCCCTTGCAAACCCTCTTGGTTTATCAACCTAGTAAATTAGAAGATGGTTATCTAGTTTAAGACAAAATTCTTTTTTGGTACTAGATACAGGACTTTTTGTACATACATGCATGTGTTTGTGTATCAGAACGAAAAAATACAGCCTTTAAACCCCATCAAATCTATAATTACATAGTATTTTTTCATGACCAATCTTCAGGCCAAGTAATTTAGAGGCAGGATAATAATAAAGGATTTTATATCCATGTTTGCAGCATTTATTTCTGAAAATATAATAGCTGAAACAAATGGTCTAAAATAATTTCAGCAGATAAACAAACAAGCATGGTCAGTAAAAGTAACAAAAACAGCAAAGTAAAAATGCATGCCTGGAAGTGGAAAAAACACATCCTTTTCAGCAAAACAACAGGCATGGGTTGCCTAAACCAACAATGAAACTGCACCCTTGGGGAACACCTCAACTCTTCTTGGCTCACTGACATCACACTGGTGACAAAAAATATCACAACTATTTCCTGTATTAGCTCCTTTATGGGTTCACAATATCCTTTTAGAGACAGTGGCCACTATTGTACCAATGAAGCCGAACAACTGACTTTATACAGAAAGCAAAATATTCTTTGTATTATTCATGAACTATTCTTTCTGATGCCTTCCAACCTTTTTGACAGTAACCACATGTCCAACGGCCTGCCGTCTCCAGTACATGAAAATGATTGGCTGTGTCAGGTTTCAAACCACTAGTCCACAAGTTTACAGAAGACAATGTGAACTGTTGAACACATTACTACGTGTGCATTAGTCTGTACTTATCAGCACTAAATGTGTCAGTTTGCCTACTCATTGAAACTGAAGGAGAAATCCAGACCTCTCAGGAAAGGTAGGCTTTTTTCACTCATCCCTTCTACTCCTTCTCCACCATTATGTCTGCTCCTAGTCTAAGTAACTGATTGGTTTTCATGTTCTGCCATCTTGCCACTCACCCATTCAAAATCATATACTAAGTATGGCAGCAAACCAGAACTTCATCTTTGTTCCATTCATGGACCTTTTCCTCTAATAGAAACCTATCACTTAATACCATTCATTAATAACTCTTAACCAGTTTTACTTTCAATTATTCAGTAAGTGGGACAATGGGACAATGTAAGAACTTTTAATCATCATGTCAGTCAATCATCCTTTACTAACCATTTGGACAGTCTCATTACCCACAATGAATGTATACCCTTTTCAAACCACAGATCCAGATGCTATGAAATTTTTACAGTTTTAAATCAGTGTTCAGTCTCATTCTCAAAGTCACAATATGATTTTTGGGGGATAGAGAGGTAGGGGAGAGATGGAGGAAATAAAAACTTAACACATGAACATATACTTACAGAATCACGCTTTTTCTTTGATTTACTATCATCAGATTCACTATCTGACAAAGATTTTCTTTTGGCACCATCTGTTTTTTCTTTACCAGCTTTCTGAGAGTTCAGAAAAGCTTCAATTAGCTCTGGACAATCTAAGTTCTCTTCAGGTTCCCATGTGTTGTCAGCACTGAAACATACACACATTTAAGTAAAAAAGAAAAATGTAAAACTAGCCTCATGGCTCCCCTTAAAATAAGCAACTT
This sequence comes from Geospiza fortis, assembly GCF_000277835.1. Classification (NCBI taxonomy): domain Eukaryota; kingdom Metazoa; phylum Chordata; class Aves; order Passeriformes; family Thraupidae; genus Geospiza; species Geospiza fortis. The sequence continues at coordinate 2,648 of NW_005056905.1, forward strand.
AATTTTTGTCTCACTATATAAGGTAGGTCTGTTAAACCCTAAGGATGTTTATCTTGCCACCTTTAGTAGCCTTCATGTACTGTATTTGATGACTGAAAGGATGCTTCATTAGTATTGAAAAACAGCATTCTTAACCTGAAGGTAACACAAAAAGTAGCTCTATCAACACCTGTGTTCTCAGTGGAGTATGAGAGTTGAAACAAGCAATCCACACCC
>NW_005056906.1:0-162 GCF_000277835.1 Geospiza fortis
TCTGTATCAGAATTGGACTCGCTGTCACTACTGTCCTTAGTTGAGGAGTGAGAGTGAGCAGGCAGTGCAGTATACTTTTTTGGGCGTGTTGGAGGGAGATTTTGCAGGGGTGTAGAGGACTGGAGAGGGTGGGGCAGGTACATGGTAGAGCTTGGCTAGAGG
>NW_005056906.1:482-2862 GCF_000277835.1 Geospiza fortis
CTTCTGATGAAATCCTTTCTTCTATTCTTTTAGTATAGTTTAAATATAGTATGTATCATAAAATAATAAATCAAGCCATCTGAAACATGGAGTCAGATCCTCGTCTCTTCCCTCATCCTAAGACCCCTGTGAACACGGTCACACAGGGCTCCTTCCCCAGCCCTGCTGCTGCAGAAGGGCTCACAAGGGTGTCCCCTCACCTGCAGCACTGACATGAATTTTTAACTCCTCTGTTCACCCAGGCAGCAGTGGCTTTCAGTCCAATTCACTGCGCAAGATGTGCAATCCTGGAGGTGAAATCCCAGGATTAATTCACACTGAGCGCACACAACGGTGAGAAAGGTGACAGTGCAGACAGAGAGGAAGAAAAGGGGAATTTCTGTAATCAAAACCAAGTTGGTTACTTTAAAATGAACCGTAAGTAATCCATGAATGTACCCAAATAAACACAGAGCCTTTCAGATGGCAGCAGGGAAGGAAAACCTGCAGGCACAGAAAAGGACACAATGAGGTAGGAGAGAATAAGTTGCCATAGATATATACCTACAGCCTTCATTTCATACACCCATAATTCTCCCTGGCAGCTGCATGATTAATTCAAAGATTTATTGATTTTTTTTTGCCTTGCTCAATCCTGTTGACCTGCTTTTGTTGACAGGTCTCTGTGGATCACACTCCTCTGGCAGCTGAAAGCGTTGGCATCACGTTGGTCTCCAATGGCCCACAGGAAACATTTCAACTCATTCAACACCACCAGTGCTCGAGTGCATGGCAAGAACATGCAGGACTTCTTTTAAACCAAAAAAAAAAAGAAAAACAAAAAAAAAAAAGGACCCAAGGTAAAAGTGTGCAAGAAAGGCTGTTTTAAAACTTACACTTCTTCAGCCAAATGTGGGTCAAAAACTGCTGGTGGGTGGTCTGCCGTGTTCGAGTCTTCAGGATCTTGTCCCAGATGTCGATGTGGAGGGTTGTTGGACGCCTCTTCAGATAACTTCTTCTATAACAGAGAACTTATCTTCAGGAGGTCCTAGTGAACCGAGGCAGTACTATTCAAGATGAATTGCTGCTCTGGGGATACCAGGACGCCAGCACCCCGTTCAATGCGCCAAGTATTTATTACAGCGGGGGTTTTCAGGGTGTCCCCTACCCCGGCTGCCATAGGTGTCTGGATTGCAAATTCCAGCTAAGCACGACCTGTCCGGGTCCCTCAGGCAGGCTCCCAGCTGCAGGCAATCTTAGCAAACAGGTCAGCTCTTAAGTGAGATTAGCTCTTTGGTGAATTCAGCTCTTTAGTGATTTCAGCTCTTTGCTTGCTAAGTGCCTCCGGCAGATGCAGGGAGAGAGAGGAGAAGAGTTGTATGTGGTTCCACAGAGGTGTCTTTATTGGCAGCTTCTGCAAAGGGTCACAGTGACAGCTCTTCTGCAGAACTGGGCAGAAATGGGTGTTTATATAGGGTATAGGGGTTTTGGGAAACAGTCCAATAGTAAGGGTCGAGGCAAAAATGAACTATCCTCTTACAGAGAGATAACAAGGGTCTGAAGGTGGAAGAGGGGCTTCTTTGGTCCAGTCATCATGGCTAGGCATTTCTTATCTTAGGCTGCTGACCGCCAGGGAGGCTTTGCAGACCCTGTGGCTGCTACAATGAGGCACCGAAGTTTACACTAGGACAAAAGATAACTGTCTTAGTGTCACACATTGTGTCATCTCTTTTAAATCAGAAAGGGAACCACTGTCTGTCTCCCTCGAGGTTTTTGAAATACCAAGCTGTCCTGGCTGAATCTGATGATATTTAAGTTCAAGTTACCAGTGTTGTTAACCCTGTCTCTTTTCTGCAAGGAAAGACTTGTGAGAAACGACCGCTCACTTTAAAAGTTCAGTGGTTTATTAAACCTTAACAAATGCAACAAAGGACTGAATAAGGAGAAAGAGTAGTGCTGGGAGCATGGAATTAAACTGCCATGTGCTTGCCCATAAAATGTCTGCTCTGTCTTTGATACCCCTTCTTCCATCAGGTAACCCTAGCCACTCCCAAAGTCTGCCAGTCAACTCTTCTTCGCTGTCCATTGGTGGAGGCTACTTCCTTGCAACTTGATTGGAGGTCAGGTGTTGTCATGTCATGCCTCCTAGTAACAAGTCTGCCCTCCTCCCAAATGACCCAACTACTGAGTCCGTCTGGTGGCAACCGTACAAGGGGGAGGGGAAAGGGGACTATGGGGAGAACAAATCACAATAATATAACTATACATCAATAAAACTTGTCTTAACATACACATAATATTCATTCCTTAATTGCGAGAGCCAACCATTGCATTACCCATTGTCATAGTTTGACTTGGGAGGAATTCAGGGAAATGAGGCAAAAGCTTTTTGTGTAACTGA
>NW_005056907.1:0-1349 GCF_000277835.1 Geospiza fortis
GGGCTGGGGACGCGGCCTTGCTTCCACTCGTCCTTCAACTGCGCCGTGAGTGCCGCAGGGGTTTCGGATCCGTGGGATCCATGGGATGGGATCTGGGATCTGCTACGGGATCTGGGACAGGATGGGATGAGATTTGGGATCCAGGATGGGATCTGGGATCTGCTATGGGATGGTATTTGGGATCTGGGATGAGATTTGGGATCCGGGATGGGATCTGGGATGGGATCTGGGATGGGATTTGGGATCCCGGAGGTGATGGGATGAGATTCGAGATCCATGGGATGTGATCTGGGATCTGGGATGAGATTTGGGATCCGGGATGGGGTCCGGGAGGCAATGGGATGAGATTTGGGATTTGGGATCCATGGGATGTGATCTGGGATGGGATCTGGGATCTGGGATGGGTTTTGGGACCCAGGATGGGATCTGGGATGGGATCTGGGATCTGGGATGGGATTTGGGATCTGGGATGGGATTTGGGATCCGGGATGGGATTTGGGACCCAGGATGGGATCTGGGATCTGGGATCTGGGATGGGATCTGGGATGGGTTTTGGGATGAGATTTGGGATCCGGGATGACATTTGTGATCTGGGATGGGTTTTGGGATCCGGGATGGGATTTGGGATGGGATTTGGGATCCGGGATGGGATCCGGGATGGGTTTTGGGACCCAGGATGGGATCTGGGATGGGATCTGGGATCCGGGATGGGATCCAGGATGGGATTTGGGATCTGGGATGGGTTTTGGGATGAGATTTGGGATCCGGGATGACATTTGTGATCTGGGATGGGATTTGGGATCCGGGATGGGATCCAGGATGGGATTTGGGATCTGGGATGGGTTTTGGGATGAGATTTGGGATCCGGGATGACATTTGTGATCTGGGATGGGTTTTGGGATCCGGGATGGGATTTGGGATGGGATTTGGGATCCGGGATGGGATCCGGGATGGGTTTTGGGACCCAGGATGGGATCTGGGATGGGATCTGGGATCCGGGATGGGATCCAGGATGGGATTTGGGATCTGGGATGGGTTTTGGGATGAGATTTGGGATCCGGGATGACATTTGTGATCTGGGATGGGATTTGGGATCCGGGATGGGATCCGGGATGGGTTTTGGGACCCAGGATGGGATCTGGGATGGGATCTGGGATCCGGGATGGGATCCAGGATGGGATTTGGGATCTGGGATGGGTTTTGGGATGAGATTTGGGATCCGGGATGACATTTGTGATCTGGGATGGGATTTGGGATCCGGGATGGGATCCGGGATGGGTTTTGGGATCTGGGATGGGATCCGGGCTCCAGGCGGCTCCAGGATCCCCCGTCCCAACACCACCGCCCCC
>NW_005056907.1:2313-2862 GCF_000277835.1 Geospiza fortis
CCAACCAGAAGCTGGCGCTGCAGAAGGCCAAGGAGGTGGCCGAGGTCAGCCCGCTGTCCGCAGCCAACATGTCGGTGACCATGTGAGTGTCCCCAGCCCGCCGGGATCGCCCCGGCTCTGTCCTGGCGTCCAAAAATCCCCAAAGCCATCCCAGAGCCAGGCTGGACCCACCTGGGCTCTGTCCTCGGGTCCATCCTGAATCCTTCCTCAGCGGCATGCCCGGATCCACCCCGGCTCCATGCCGGCTCCATCCCGGCTTCTTCCTCAGCTGCATCTCAGCTCCATCTCCAGCTCCATCCTGGCTCCTTCCCTGGCTCCATCCTGGCTCCATCCTGGCTCCATCCTGAGCTCCATCCTGAGCTCCATCCTGGCTCCATCCTGAGCTCCATCCTGAGCTCCATCCCGAGCTCCATCCTGAGCTCCATGCGTGGATCAATCTTGGCTCCATCCCAGATCCATCTGCCGATCCATCTCAGCTCCATGCGCGGATTGATCTCTGCTCCATCCCATCCCCAGCCTCGCCTCCATCCCGGTTCTACCCCAGCTCCA
>NW_005056908.1:0-1202 GCF_000277835.1 Geospiza fortis
TTGGTTTTGCCCAGGAAGTTTGTGTTGTTTTCTTTTCCTAGGAACACCCCCAGCTCCCTGCTGAAGATCAGAAGAACCAGTCTGGGTGCGGGGCAGCTGCCAGCAGTTTTAAATCAAGATGTAATGATCATTTTTCACTTAGGCTCTGTCACCTTTGGCATAGGTACAAGGGGCTTTTCTTTCCTTTTAATAAAGGGTATGTAGTGGGCCAAATTCTCTCTTTTCTTTTTATAGAAACCTTCCTAGAGTTGAGATGGAGCTGTGGGAGAGCCAATGAAATTTTGAATTGCCACCATAGTTGCTCCTATTGACAGTTTACTAATGTTTGTCATTTGTGTGTATTCTCATCACAAGTGACATGTTGGGAGAACAAATATGAGTCAAATAACTTAATTTTATTTTTTTAATGAAAAAAAAAGTGGTGTAGGAAAACTCCTATGGATGTGTAATTTTTCTCAACATAAACTTCTACGTATTTGAAATCATGTTAACCTTCCCAGCTCTGCCTTGGGAGGTTTTAGAAATATTACAGTCTGGCTACATCTTTCAGATTTCATAAACAGGAACTAAAGAATCCTATCAGAAAACAAAAAATGTCCCATGAGGAATGGTTTTCTTCACCTTCCTCAACTCCTTTTCAGTGACAACGCTGTCACCTCAGCAGCAGTGGCATCGTGGCATTGAGTCTGAGAGGCGGCAGCTCTCTGGCCCACATGGTGCTGCTGGCAGAGCCGCTGCTGCCTACTCAAGGCCCAGGTAGGCACCTGAGCTGCCTCGCTGCACAGCCAGATCCATCTCGATGCTGCAGTGCAGGCCAGAGGCGCCGCTCAGCCGGAAGCTGCAGGACTTGCCGCAGGGCAGCGCTGTGAGCTGGCAGTGGCACGACTGCGGCAGGAGGAGGCCGGCCGGCAGCACGAGTGACTTTCTTGGCATCCAAGTAGGAGCCCGTGCAGAGGGTGTCCATCAGGTACCACTCCTGATCCATGGGCAGCTGGCCACCAGAGGCGTGCAGAAAGCACGTGTGCCCCAGCAGCTGCTCCCCGGAGCACAGGCACTCCAGTGCCACACGGATGCGCCTGGCTGGCGGCCACTTCGTGCTCTCCAGGCTGAAGGAGTGGCCGGGGGGTGGCCGCAGGATGACCAGCGGGCGGTAGGTGCTGCTGTGCTCCTGGACACCGCAGGCTGCGGGGGCGGGGGCTGGC
>NW_005056908.1:2414-2862 GCF_000277835.1 Geospiza fortis
AGCCCGGGCCCCCCCTGCCAGCCTCAGCGGCTCCTGGGCATCCTGACCGTGAGTGCAAAGGCAGCCACAGGAGCCCCCCAGGGCGCTCTGGATCCAGGCTGCAGACACCCTAAAGCCACCACTGAAAAGGACATGGATGGGGACTGCAGCTGGATCTTCAGTGCTCACAACCCCTGACTACTCTCTAAGTGAACCCAAACCTCACCTGCAGCACCTTGAGCACATTTACCCTGCTCACCCATCCTGGAATGTGGTGGTCCTACATCATACACCAGCTCTTTGCAGGGAGTGACCAGCTCCCAGCTGCTCTGCTACCCTGGCCTTACTTTCTGTTTCCTAGCAATGAACGGATACACTCATGAGGATCCCAGCACAACGTTTGTGTGTCAAGAGCTCTTAGACAAAAAAACTCCACTGCTCACTAGTTTTTGCACAGAGAAGGAGGTGC
>NW_005056909.1:0-1223 GCF_000277835.1 Geospiza fortis
GGACATGGGACACAGGTGATGGGGACAGAGGGAATACAAGTGGCATATGGGGACACGGGACAGGTAGGTGACAGGGACATAGAGGGGACATTGGGACAGGAGTGACACATGGGGGACACGAATGGGACACAGGGCAGGGAGGTGATGAGGACACAGAGGGGACATGGGGACACGAGTGGGGCATGGGGACACAGGTTACAGGTGGTGGGGACACAGGGCATGGGGACACAGGGGACACGGGGTATGGGGACATGAGGGCACAGGTAATGGGGACATAGAGGGGACATGGGGGCATGAGTGGGACATGGCACACAGGTGATGGGGACACGAGTAGGGCATGGGGACGCAGGTGATGGGGACACAGAGGGGACATGGGGACACGAGTGGCACACGGGGACACAAGTGGGATATGGGGACACGGGGCAGGGAGGTGACAGGGACGTTGAGGAGACATGGGGACAGGAGTGGCACGTGGGGACACGGGATACAGGGGATCACAGAGGGGACCTGGGGACACGAGTGGCGCATGGGGGACACGAGTGGGACACAGGGCAGGGTCGCGATGAGGACATAGAGGGGACGTGGGGACATGGGACACAGGTGATGGAGAGGGGACATGGGGACACGGGACACAGGTAATGGGGACATAGAGGGGACATGGGACACAGGTAATGGGGACAGAGGGGACATGGGACACAGGTGATGGAGATAGAGGGGATACAAGTGGGATATGGGGACATAGGACAGGTAGGTGACAGGGACATAGAGGGGACATGGGGACAGGAGGGGGACATGGAGGACACAGGTGATGGAGAGGGGACATGGGGACACGGGACACAGGTAATGGGGACAGAGGGGACATGGGACACAGGTGATGGAGATACAGGGGATACAAGTGGGATATGGGGACATGGGACAGGTAGGTGACAGGGACATAGAGGGGACATGGGGACAGGAGGGGGACATGGAGGGAACAAGGGGAGGGGCACAGGGGACACGAGGGGCAAAGGTGACACGGGGTTAGGGGACATGGACACGGGGGACAGGGGACATGGGACACAGGGGACACGGGGGACATGGGACACGGGGGACATGGGACACAGGGCACAGGGGACACAGGGCACAGGGGACACGGGCTTTGGGGACACAGGGAGGACACTGCCACCCTGGGGTGGCTCCGGCCCCTCCTGGACATGGGATCACAGCTGAGCAGGGCAGGGCCA
>NW_005056909.1:2503-2860 GCF_000277835.1 Geospiza fortis
ACCCACACACCTGGGCACACACACACACACACACCTGGGCACATCTTGGCACACCGGGGAACTCACACACCCACCTGGGCACATCTGGGCACTCACCTGGGCACACACACACACACCCACCTGCTGCCCGAGACCGCCGTGCGCGTCTTCAGACGGTTCCTCAAGGTATGGCACACCTGGGCACACCTGGGGGAATGGGGGTACACCTGGGCACACGCACACACCCCCCCTGCCCGAGATCACTGTGCACATCTTCAGGAGGTTCCTCAAGGTATGGCACACCTGGGCACACCTGGGCACACCTGGGGACACGAGGACACCGGGGCACAGGGACACAAGTGGCACTGTAGCCTTGGG
>NW_005056910.1:0-2860 GCF_000277835.1 Geospiza fortis
ACTGCATCAGGAGAGTGAGGTGTTGAACGACACCTTTTTTTTCCTAAACGAGGAATGTCAGACCTCAACAAAACACAGCATATGAGGAATATGAGCTGGCTTGTCCTTCTTCAGCCCCTTGTTATGTCTTGCAATTGTTCCTGAGCCTTGTCTGATGGAAGCTCGTCCTTCCCTGCTCTCTGACAGTGTATTTGTAAGCAGAGGCAGATGAGAAGTTTCACAAACAGCCCAGTGAAGCTGAAGTCACTCAGAGATCTGGCAGCACTGCATAGAGAATTGGCATGCCAAAATCCTGCCCAAGGTGGTCAAAAAGCACTTCCTTCACAAAGCATTAAGCATATGTTTTGATACCCCCTCAAGCGATAATCCCTTAGCAGACAGGCCCCAGACTTCATCCCTTTGGGTCTAAAAATCAGCCTAAATGTTCTGAGGATCGGTCTGTAAGATTGCTATTATTTCAGAGTAGTCTGAAAAGTTATCCACAGCTTTCATCATTCGTCGTGCAAGTGAACTTTGCCCTGCAAGTCCAATGACATCCTGATGTTCTTTTTTCTAAAATGTTCTTTTTATGGAATATTTTTTTACAAAAGCACTTATACTCAGGAATATTCATCATGCAGCAGGCTTATTTATACCCAGCATAATGCTAAGTGTTATAGTTGTCAAATTGCAAATCTCTTGCTCTCACTGGGGATGCAAACAAAGTCCAAAGAATTCTCAACTGAACCCAGACATTGCAAAATTTAATGCAAATTACTGCCATGAAAAACTGTGCTGGTATTTTAAATGATTACACATACAGGTCTATAGAAAGTCATTTTGAAGGCTCATTTCCGCAGGTGTAAAGTGCCTAGGCTTTCAAAGGAACTATTAGGACTTGTCTAGGTATAATTAAAATTACATAATTCATAAATAATAAATCCCTTTTTTTCAATTACTCTTCTGTCTAATTATACATCAGTGCTTAATTGATATTTAGCTCTGTCAGTACCTTGGTCTGTGTAAAAGCAGAAAAAATACTTTGGGTTGGAGTCCACCTAACCACATTTTACCTGCATTCAAATATTTTTCTCACACAAAATAAAATACAGATTATCTAAAATTAGAGTGTAAATTGTCTAGATCACTATGTCAACAGTGAGAAGCAGGTATGTTTTAAGGCTTTTAAGGGGAAACTTAGGATAAGCAACAAGGTTTCATCCAGGACTCACATTTCAGTTGGCTGTCAGATATGGAAATTCAAGTATAAAGGAGAAGGAGTATCTCAAGAGTGACTATTGGTGCTGTCTGAGGCACTGCATAACAGAATAGTTTCCTATATAGTTCTTCTGGAGATTAGTGTTATTTTTAAGTGGGTAAGTAACCAAGAATAATTTCTTAATGTGAAGATTTCTCTTGCATGGACAGCCATGCTGAGAGGCAATATTTGCCTCAAATCTCCATGGATAATGTGCAATAGCATTTTGCTATTCAGAAGTTGTATTACTGATTTCTTTCCTGTCTTCTAACATTTGCCATTAGTCTATATTTTAGCATAATATCAATGTACCTGCTGGCACATATATTATGTTGCCACTCTAAATTACTGTTGCAATGGCTGGATTCCTCCTGGACTCTTAAACAGAAAGGTAATTTTTCTCAGGTTTGCCATCAAGTCTTGAATTTGACCTCTGAACTCTGCATGACTACTCATAGAGTCAATCAGATGGGAAAGTTACACCACTGACTGAATCTTCCATTATAGCTATTGCAAGGTCTCAACAATCTCTGCAATAGATAACCCACAGGCAAATCACATACCATTTGGTAGCAATGCTAGAATTGTACTCATTTACAAAGCTGTCACTGAATTTGCAGTAGTGCTTTGTACTTAGAAGATCATTTGTTTTAATTTATCTGAAACTGTCTACCTCGGCACATACTTTACTGATGTGAAGATACACATGCTTTGTATTCACTGTGTTTAATATAGAAGATTCTCTCTCTTTAGTAGCTGTTTTACCTGCTACCCAGGTTAGGAAAAGAATGGCAAATATTCCAAAGGGCTGTGTTTTCATCTAATTTGTTCTATATCACAATGTTTTCATCTAATTTGGTCTATATCATGATGTAATAGTTTCCCATTCATATTTAAACTTCAGAGTCCCACATCAATAAAACTTCTTTCCATGCTCATTCACCTATCACACACTATACAGAGTAAAGTGTGCATCATCCCACTGAATCTCCAACACATTTGAATGGAAATGGGCCAAATTAATTTTCCATCACTCTAGATCTGCAAAGACAGGTTCTCTGTGTTGAGGAAGTAACATGTTTTTTCTTTCCATATAGTAAGGGGGGAAACATTCAGCAGCAACCCTGAAAGTTTAACATCTACACCTTTGTTTTGGTTTATCATCATTTTTTACTTTCATTTCTCAGTAAAAAGTTACAGAGGTACTACATGAGAAATTCTAGATAATATCTTTGTAGTACATTTGAAACAGACCCCTGTTTCCAACTGTTTAAACAAAATCTAATGTGAACATACTTCAGCTTCACTGGCTTTAAAGCATAAGTTTAAAATAACCATTGGGATAGAAACACCATTATTCATAAAAATAACAACAGCAAGTTAATAATAAAAGTGTGCTTGCTAGAACTTGCAGCCCTACTACTATTACACTATTAATATTTGTATATAATCCCAAAAACAAGGACATTTGTTTAGAAATTTGGGTATTTAAAAACAACTTAGAGTCTTAAGCTCCATACTCCATGTTTGCCTTTCAGTTACAATTTCAAGTTTTCCTCAACAAAGAAGACATTTGGAAAGTAAGGGTTTTTTGGTTGGTGTTTTTTTTGTTGTTTTTTTTTT
>NW_005056911.1:0-2857 GCF_000277835.1 Geospiza fortis
AAATTTCATTATTTTCTAGTGACAGTTGAAATTTTCACTGTACTGTTAAAACAGAACTCAGTACTGAGGATTGAATGGTTTGCCAAGAGCATGATAACTATTTTAATTGTGTTAAAATAATTTTAACTTCAAAAATATAGAGACTGCATCTCAGCTGCTTCAATGCCTTCACGTTGAGTGTCCAGACGAGTCAGATGAACATGTCAGGAGCTGGAGAATCACAGTTAAATCTAGTATGTGATAAATCTGTTTTTTCAGCAACTTCTCTGTGGTCACAGAAGGTACAGCATAGTTTGTGGACTTATACTGTTACATACACAATTGCTTCTAAATCTCTTACAGTAAAGCTTAGCATCTGTTTTGTGATTTGATAAATGGCTTTGATCTGTTATTTTAATTGCTTCCTAGTAAGACACTAATGACCTTTTTTATTCCAATAAACACTGTTTTGCTTAGTTGTAAATTAAATTTAACTAAACTCTTGGAGCTTTATTACTTGTTTCTCTTTGATGAGTCGTCAGGCAATGTGTTAACTCCATATGAAATGGCTTCTGGAATAATTTGGCTGCATTAACCAAAAAATCCTGACAATGTACTGAATAAATAGTATAAAATATGGATGAACTTCGTTTTTGCATAATTGCCAGTTAGGTAACTGTGATCTAGTTATGAATAAAGCAGACCTAGATATTATCTCATTTATTCATTTCTTATAATGTGAAGATTTTCTATAATCTTGAAGAAAAGTTTAGCAAAGAGGTAATTCAAAAGCTTTCCTATTATCTTTGTCTTACTGGATCCCAAGTAGAAAACAGACTGAAGATATTTACTTGTCTTGACTCTGTTTCATGGTAAAACAAGAAGAAAATAGTTATATGAAGTAAAAAGAAGATGGTATGTCCAAATAAATAAAGAAACCCACAAAACAAATTCTGGACAGCTGAACTTTTGGGTACCATTTGCTGTGATTTGTAGTGTGATCATGTTCTGTGGGCAGAAGTTCTCTCAGGGTTGTCATGGAAGAGAGATTCTTAAGGCATTTTGCATACTGACTTAGGAAGCATATAATGAAAGCCAGGTCTGTATTGTCAGCTCATAGTACTATCATTTTGCTGAAAGCTTCTATGAAATCATTAAGGATCCTCTGGGGAAGGAGGCACACAGATTTTAGTGTTTATTGTATGTTTTTTTCCATCTCATGTTAATAATCCTCCCAGATGCCCTGGCTAGGGTGCTGTTTGATGGGAAGTTCAAGCAGATTCAAGTCTGGGCTGCATGTGCCAAGTTGTACATTTCTGCCTCTTCTCTAGTGCCATTCTCTTTGTTGTCATGCCATAGCTTTGACTGGGAAATGATCTGACTACTAATTTCAGTTATGCTCATTGCATAACCTGATAGGCATAAGTAGAGGATTTTCTGTCTGGCAGTGGTCCACAGTTAGATCAATTTAAATTGATCCCCAAACCACACCCTTAGATCCTGAAAGGCTGAAAGTAATGTGAGCCACTCAGGGAGAGGGTCTGTGATTTGAGATTTCAAGCTATAATAGGTCACTTGAAAGAGTGCATTAACAGAGTTTGTTGCCCTTGAGGTACAAGTGCTGACTGCTGTTTTGCTCAAAGAAGATTATTCAGAGGTTCCAAAGGCTTTAGGAACAGCTAGGAAATGCAGTTTGTCCAGGAACTGATTTGAAAGTTTGTCTTTGGCCTACCAGCTTCTCATAGCATGAAGCAGGATCCCTACCAGTGTATCTGGGAGCAGAAAATCTAATCTGCTTACAAAGAAAAATGGAGTAAGCCACAAGACTACTAAAGGTGTTGCATGAACAGGCATGATTTAACCTGTGTTTTCCTTGGTGATGTTGGGAAAAAAAAATTGATCTTGGGCAGTAATTTTAGATTCATCTGACATGGCTGCTTTTTATAGTAAATTCTGTGTGAAAGTGCCCAAATTTGCCATTTGCATTAGTCTCAGAGTTAGCAGCTTTTTCAGGAGATTAACTGCTGTTGCAGTATTTCTCCAACAGAACTGGCTGTATTGTAGCTTGTTTACTTTAAAATTTTCTTCATTGTTATAACTCATGGTAGCAGTTTGAGCTCTTGAGTCTTTGAGTGTTCATATACTCTATTGCTTCCATGAAATTACAGGAACTCAGTTTATTGAAGAAAAAGAGGTCAACATTTTTCCTTGCAAAATGAGTAATATTTATCCTTCTGTTGGTCTTTTGATGCAGAATATGTACACAATGTCCTAATGTTTCTCTGCGATTGTTTTGAAAATACTCATAGAGGACTATGAAAATTGTCAGTCTCAATTCAGCTGAATTCTCATCTTATTTTTCAGCTGTATTCACCAAACAACCTAAACTACATATCTCTGTAGTAACAGAAACAAAACCAAGCAACCAACAAAACAAGGCTAAAAAAAAGAAAAAAGTTCTTTTCCTCGGAGCTGCTTATTTTGGGATTTCATGGGGATTTTCCTGTGGGCTGAAAAGTGACTGGTCTGGTTTTCTCTGGGACTCACAGGTCCATGATGTCAGTGACTTCTTCAACATACATAATTAGGAACCCCAGGAAGTCATTCACACAGCAAATTTGTGAATCAGTGTACTCCAGAGAGTTCCAGTGTTTCTTTTGCCAAGGAGGAAAATAGGTTAAAGCTGCAGCATTGTAGAAGGCAACAGTGTGAGGTGTTGCCTGAGAAGGAGGTGTTGAGAATTCAAGAGTAGGCTGGCTAGGAAATGAAAACAATGCTAATATTGCTTCAGGGAGAAAATAAGAAGGAAGAACGAATCTGTAAAAGCTGAAAGCGAGAAAACACTCAGTCTTTTCAGCCACAAAGGAGAATATATGCC
>NW_005056912.1:0-164 GCF_000277835.1 Geospiza fortis
TGGCTCCTGCTGCACCTGGGCTCCTCCTGAAGCCACTGCCGGAAACAAAAAAGGAACAAAACTGAAATCCTGCAATGCCCTACTTCACAAAAAAAATCCCTCAAAAAAAGGCAGGAACGTTCAGAGATGATGAGGGGAAACAGTACCCAGGGGATTTCAAGATT
>NW_005056912.1:206-530 GCF_000277835.1 Geospiza fortis
GGGCAGGAATGACAGAAAAATGGTGGAGTCACTGGAGGATGGGGGAACGTGGGAGAAAGTACAAAAAGAATAAAAGAAGAGAAATTTGAAGGAGTAAGGACTGACTCTGCTAGAAATAAAGAAGGAGAGGTACGTAATAATTGCCCTGGGATGAACGCAGAATGGACTCAGGAAATTTCTGAGAGACAATGGCATGGAGAAGAGGGAGGGATAAAAAAGAGAACAGCTCTCGGGAATAAGTCATTGAAGAAGCCAGGCAGGACAGCAGCCTCCGGGGACCTGCGAGATCACCCCAGCCCAGATTCGACCCCTTTGCAACCGCCA
>NW_005056912.1:1908-2857 GCF_000277835.1 Geospiza fortis
CCCCCACACTGGCCCTGCCGTTGCTGGTTATGGTGTGGGTCCCGTTTCCATTGCCGGTGCCGGTGTCGGTTCTGGTGGCGGCAGCGCCCCCTGCTGGCCCCGGCCGGCCCCGCCCGCGGCGGTTCGTGCCCGGCCGCAGCCCCGGCTCCTCTGCCCGTGGCCCCCAGCGCGCAGTAATACACGGCCGCGTCCCCGCGCCGGGGCTCAGCGAGCCACAGCGAGCTGGAACTCCGATCTGCCGACACCGACAGCGATCCTGCACTGCCCGGCAGGTCTTTGGACTCTTTCATAGTGAGTACCAGGAGTTCAGGTCCTTGTCCAGGGAGCAGACGGTACCACTGGATCCAATCGCCGGTCTTGATTTGGGGATGTGAGCAGGTGATGTTGATGCCGGTGCCCTCAGCGGTCTCCATGAATGGCTCCTGCTGTACCTGGGCTCTGGCTACAGCCACTGCAAGTGAGAAAAGAAGAATCAGTTTTCTTTTACACAAAATAGCATGCAAGGGGAGATGGGAGAGGACGACAGATCAGAGTGAACTTGGATAAGTTCTAAGAATAAAGTATAGCAACATGATTTGTCTGAGAGTGTTTGCTTGAAGATGAAAACCTATGAGGGATGTTCTAAAGGTAAATCAGATGGAATTGTGAGAATCAGAGTGGCAGAGAGGGGCAGAAGGACGGATGGACTGATGGATGGATGGATGGATGGATGGATGGATGGATGGATGGATGGATGGATACAGATATAGAAGAAAAAGCCAAAGTGGGAAGCAATGGTTTACGGAGGAAAGAAATACACTGGCAGAGGACTGGACAGAGGTTAAACAATAATCGAAAACGAAGAGGAAGGTAAGAGATTAATTCTGCTCTGGGGCCGATCTCACATAAGCCACTGAACGGGACGTCCACAGCGGCCAACAGAACGCACCGATGAGCAGCGCGGCCAGCG
>NW_005056913.1:0-2857 GCF_000277835.1 Geospiza fortis
AGGAAAGCCCCATATCTCTCGTGAGGAAGGCACCAAGGTTGTCACAATGGCGACGTGATGAAGGAGAGAAAGTTAAAAAATACAGTCTTTAGCTGGCTTACAGAATGACGTGGCTCCTTGATCACCTATTGAGAACTTTGGTTTTTTCTTATAACCAATGGGCAGTGAATGTGTATGTTAAGGGAATGTAAATATCTTGAAAAAGTATAAAAGCAACATGTTGCTATAATAAATCTCTCTTGCACCCTTCTGATGGAGTTGTGGTACTTTGTGCTGTGTTGTGCTCTATAACGACACTCTGATATGGACCCGAGTCCTGGGTCAGGATTCCCAAGGCAATCGCCTCTTTCTCAAGGGGAAATAGAAAGAATGGTTTACTCACATCTGGAAGTCTCAAAGCTGTAGCTGACATGAGGGCACTCTTTAGCTAATGAAAGTCTCGCATGGCCTCCTTTGTCCACTGGAGGTCTCTATTTCCATTAGCAATTAGAGCATATAGAGGTTTTACAAGCAGCCCATAGTTATAAACCCACAGCTGGCACCACCCTACCATTCTTAAAAAGGTTTGGAATTCCTTTATTGTCTGAGGTTTCGGGGTTTGGCATGTTGCTTCCTTGCGAGCTTGCCCTAAAGTCTGTTGTCCAGCACCAACCTCACATCCCAGGTAGATTACTTTGTGCTTCACTACACTACCTGTGACTTTTTCTTTGATACTTTATACTCTTGGAGTCCTAGGAAATTTAAAAGGCTTACTGTCCAGGCCACACATGCCTCCCTCATCTGAGTGGCTGTTAGGAGATCATCCACATACTGTAATAGCCTTCCTTCTTCCGGTGGCACTTCCAAGGATTCCAAGTCTTTTGCAAGTTGTTCTGCGAATAGAGTGGGAGAATTTTTAAAGTCTTGAGGCAACACTGTCCATAAGAGCTGAGTTTTAGGGCTTTCCCATTCGAATGGAAAAATTTTCTGTCTGGCTTTGTGGATAGGGAGGCAAAAGAAGGCATCTTTCAGATCTAGAACAGTAAACCAAGTTAGCTTGGGTGTTAAATAGGTTAGTAAAGTATATAGATTGGCCGCTATGGGATATAAATCTTCTGTTATCTTATTGACAGCCCTCAAATCCTGTACTACTTGATATGACCCATCAGGTTTTTGAACAGGTAAAACAGGAGTACTGAAATCAGATTGGTATTCCTTCAACAGTCCTAACTGCAAAAAACTCTTGATTATTGGGCTGATTCCTTCCTTGTCTTCCTTTCTCAGGGGATACTGTTTGATTCGAACTGGCTGTTTCCCTTCCTTAAGTTTGATTACTATGGGAGAGGCATTTTTCACTCTCCCTGGTACATTGGAGGCCCATACTCTGGGAAATACCTGGTTTAATATCTCTTCACTAATTTCCTCTTTAAGTTCAATGGCTGTTAATATTAAACTTAATACCTCTATGTACTTTTGATCATTTACCTCCAGAGTAACCTCCCCATTTTTGAATGTAATGCTTACTTGTAGTTCTTCCAATAAGTCTCTCCCTAAAATTGCCTTTGGCAAATTGGGCATGTATAAAAACTTGTGAATACCCCATTGTTTTCCAAGCTTCTACTTTAAAGGTTTGCAAAAATATGCCTTCTCAGATTGGCCAGTTGCTCCCCGCACTATAACACAATCATTCCCCACAGGTACTAAAGCTTTATTTAAAACTGAATAAGTGGCCCCTGTATCAACTAAAAATTCCACCCTTTTCCCCTCTTTCCCCAGCCTCATTGTTATAACCAGTGGATCCGCTGGGGTGGAATCCCCCGGTCCTCCTCAGTTGTCTTTCACATGCACAGTCATCACCCCCTTCTCCTGACAGTCACCTTGTTTCCGCTCTGGGCATTGGTTTTTCCAGCAACTGGTTCTTCTACAAATTGCACATTGGTTTCTACCCAACTGAGGTGGGGTTCTCCCTTCTGGCCCCCAGATTTTTTGAAGTTTACACCTGATATCTCCAGTAGACAGTCCCAAAAATTATTTAACTAGCTGATTCATTCCTATCTCAGACCCTGGGTCTAATGATGTATGGTGACGCATAGCATCCCTCAGATGCTCTAGAAACTCGGACGGAATCTCAGAAGGCCCCTGCCTAATAGAATATAAGGCAGACCAATTTATGGTCTTTGGAATAGCTCTTTCCACTTCTGTTGCTATCCAATCTTGATAATCTGCTATATTCTTTAATTTTGCTGATATATTTGGATCACATTTTGGGTCTTGGAGAGGGAAATAGTCTCTTATATCCAGTCGCTGGCTTTAACAGTGATCCTTTGTCAAAGTCCCTGCTGTTTTCAAGATCAGCTGCTTTTCTGTTTCAGTGAAAGCATCCAGTAGTAACTGGATGTCTCTCCAAACTGGGTTGTGTTGTTTGATAACATTTCGTAAACATTTGGCAGTAAGTATCGGATCAATGCAATAATTTTTAGCAATCCTTTCCCATGCCTCTAGATCAAGGGTGGAGAATGGTATTATAATCATTAATCTCCCTCCTTCTGGTCCCACTGCCTCTCGCAGAGGGGCCTGCAACACTGCTTGCCTCCTGGTTCTGGAGGGGAATGGGTTCAAGTGGATGTGCCTTCCGAGTCTGCATCCTCCTCTCTTTTAGGAAAGTCCACCTCATCGTCATCCTCATCCTCACCCTCATACTGCCGTCTCCTAGGAGGAGCTTTCAACAAGTCTACTGTATCTTGTTCTTGAGCTGCAGCATGATAGATCTCATCTGATTTTGTACATTACTGTCCTATACTGCATACTGAGCAACATAGCTTAATTTGCCCTCTCTTTGCTTTGTTTTCCCTTTCAAGGGCTAACACCAGTGGGTCAG
>NW_005056914.1:0-2856 GCF_000277835.1 Geospiza fortis
AAAAAAATCATAATAAGTAGGTGACTCCAAGGGTGATTTCTCAATAAGTTTTCTTTTTATTTTCTCCTCTTTTTCTTCTGACTTAGTAGTGGGTTGCAGCTCAAGTACTAATCCTTAAAATTGAAAGCTTAACTGTTTAGTGGTGGTGTTAGTTGTATTACAAGGGGATTATCACAAAGAATGTCTTTGCCATGGTGAGCCTATCACAATCCACTGAAGCAAATCAGGTTATAGATGGTTTTTCTGTAAGTAGAGCTCAGTTGTAAAGGTTCACTAGGAACTGCTTTTGTTGTATGGAGTTACCAGACATCTCCAGAGCTTTTGAGGTAGTGATCTTGAGCAGATGTCCTCCAGCAGTTTTCCACTCTCACTTTCTCATAAGCTCAGGAAAAATATGAGTTGCTTAGCCAAGTTTAAAGGAATACTTTTCCTTTAATATTAGAGAAGGGCAGCCAAGTTCCAAATAAGCTCTTGGAGGATATTATGTTTTTCTTACCAAAGCCGGCTGCAGTTTTATTAGTGGAATATCTGGGGGAAAATGTAGAGATTCCTTCCTTCAGAGTAGGAAAGTGACGTTCCAAAAATGGGTGGTGTAAACAGCTGCTAAAAGAGAGAAAGTATCTCATTCTGTTAAATGTACCAAATAGCTGTTGTAACAACCTCAAATATTATTTTGTTTAAGATGGTGGAAATGGAAAATTAGTTTCTACCTGGAACCTTAATTTAAGGAGATTACGTTAATCCTGCTATATAGAGCTCTCCAATCACCTCTCTGTTTCATGTGGAAGCAGAAATCCATGATGACAGTGAACACAAGAATTGACTGATAGAGTAGCTTTCTTTCTTAAATATGAAAAATTGAATTCTGATATTTGATAAGTTTATAAAATTAAGTTTACTTTTTCATCAGGTATTTCAGAGACAAGAGAATAATCAAGTTCCTTAATTAGTTGTAGCTACTATCTTGTTATTCCCATGGTACAATCAATTCCAGAATGAGTAGTCAGCTATTCACCTGACTCATTAGCCCTGCTGAGGGAGACAGGGATTGGACATAATGACTTTCTCTGTTGGTTGCAACCTAAATTATTTTCTAATTCTAAATGTTTCTCTCTGTATCAGAGTCTTCTCTAAAATATAACATGGTCTTCCTTTCATTATGAAAACTGCGGGAGCCAAGTTAGGAAATGAAAGTCTTAGTAGAGTGGTCAAAATTGAATTTTCGACATTATCCCATAAATAAGAATTGAAACTCTTCCAAGACAAAAATGGTATTTTCGAAAAGGTCAAGATGAATTTGGAGTAAGCATGGAAAAGTGTTTTGAGTGACTGTGTTTTCTTGAACCCAACCATCCACATTAACCTTTCAATACAGGATGATGAACATTTAATCCATTCCAAAGCCAACATACTGATGATATTTCATCTTGCCCTGTTAGGTCAAGGCTAGCTCTTGCCCATCTCTGTAACAGAGGTAGAAGGGTGCCATTTTTGCAGACCACCAGTGCTAAGCTCTGAAAACCAGTAACTTGCAGCCCTTCCTGAGCTGACAAATCCATGTGTGCAAGTTTGCCTTTGCCTCCCCCAGTGCTATCTTGTGCAGACTGTACTTCTTAAAGGGCTTTCCTAACTAAAATGGGATCAGTACTCACCAGCTTCTTAAAGCTTCATGTATATTTTTGAGTATAAAAACAAAAAAGCAGCTGATTGTTTTCATTCCAAACTGGAAGAAACAGAAATTTCTCAATTACCAAGATTTACTGGGTTTTGTGTCATTTTACGGTGAACTGTTCTGTCAGTGGTTTAAAATGCAAAAATATGGCTGAAAATACCGTGCATTAGAGCAGTTCTTCAAAAGTTCATTAGTGGAAGAAATACTTAAATATTATGATGTTGTGTTGTGGCATGGGAATCAAAGTAAGGGCTGTGAATTACTAGTTACCACTTGAATGCTTATGCACCCAGTTTTTAATTGGATTAATTGAAATTGGATTTTGAAATTAGAATTAATTTAAATTAATTAGATCTAACTGAAAAGTCTTCTGTTGGAAAGTAAATCACTGGCTCTTCATGTATTTCAGGTAACATACAAGGAGCAACAATCGTGGATGCCCTTGATACACTATACATCATGGAAATGAAAGAGGAGTTCAAGGAAGCCAAGGAATGGGTTGAAAAAAACTTGGATTTCAATGTGGTAAGGAGCATTGCTGATTAACTTTTAATGCTCTGTTTAGTCTCCAGGGGCCAACTGAGGACTGGGTTCTTGGTATTATAAGCATAATGCAAGGCTAAAGAATTTAGATTATTGATAGATAAAACAAAGCAGGAAGCTGGAAGACAGGAAATCTACTGCTCTGCTTATATGCTCTTTTTCAATCAGAGAGATTTAGGTAGATGGAAGGCAATGAGCTGGACTGGAGGAAGGAAAAAGGAAATAGAGTATTTGCCATTATAAAGTAAAAACCAGCCTTTTCAGCTTTTCTGGATAGAAGAATTGGGACCCTTCAAGCATTAATTTTTTCATTATGCGAACCTTTTACATTTTCCCTTTATGAAATCTATAGATTTTAGTTGTGTTTATTGAAAGGTACATGCCATACATACTACTTAGGTTCCTTTGTCTACTCCACTAAAGTTGAATATCATGAGTTAGGCTGAACTATTGGCAGAACTTAATTGCTTTAGTCTTAGGAAGCATCAGGTCCTCACAGCTGCATGTACAAATCACTCTATTAAGTGGCAAATGTGCAGCTGAGGGCAAAGTTAATTATTAAATTTTTATTCTAGAAAGGCCTTGAACAAGTAGGAACCTCTTCAATTAAATGGCAAAGTCCTGGGTTTGATTTTTTTTTT
>NW_005056915.1:0-2855 GCF_000277835.1 Geospiza fortis
ATGCCTCTGGGATCCCACCCCAAATCCAGTGGGATCCCACCCCAACCCTGCTCTGGGAGGGCTCCCCCAGGAATGGGTTCCTGCATTGGGGTCGGGCTCTTTGGGGTGGGGCAGCTGCTGCTCCTTCCTGGGGCTGACCCCGGGCTTGGGCTGAGATTTTGGGAGATTTTGGGGCCACTCGGGGAGAGTTTGGGCTCGATCCTCATGGGCTGTGTTGGTTTTTGGGCTCACAGGAGATTTTTAGGGTTGATCCTCATGGGCTGTGTTGGTTTTTGGGCTCACAGGAGATTTTTAGGGTTGATCCTCTTGGGCGGTGTTGGTTTTTGGCTCACAGGAGGTTTTTAGGGTTGATCCTCATGGGCTGTGTTGGTTTTTGGGCTCACAGGAGGTTTTTGTGCCGGGTTTGGATATTTTTGTGGGCCAATCCTCACAGCACCTGGGGTTCTCTGGGCTCACTGGGAATTTTTGGGACCATCCTCGCTGTGCCTGTTGCTTTTTGGGCTCACAGAAGATTTTGGGGCCAATCCTGACAGTGTGTGTGTTGTTTTTGGGGCCAGTCCTGACAGGTACGTTGTTACTTGCACTGCCCAGGAGATTTTTGGCCCAATCTTCATTTTTTTGGGGGATTTTGGGGCCAATCCTCCCAGGTTTTGTTGGGTTTTGGGGCTGATCCTCGGGGTCTGTGTAATTTGGGCTCACAGGCAGTTTTTGGGGCAATCCTGACAGTGTGTGTTTGTTTTTGGGGCCGGTCCTTATGGGCTGTGCTGTTCTTTGGGGTGATCCTGTGTTGCTTTTTGGGCTGCACAGGAGATTTCCAGGCCAATCCTCATTGACTTTTTTGACTCCTGGGCAATTTTCGGGCTGATCCTCACGAGATTTGTCATTTTTTAGGGCTGATCCTCCTCATCTGTGTTGTTCTTTGGGCTCACGGGTGATTTTGGGGCTGATCCTGACAGGCTGTGTGGGTTTTTTAGGGCTGATCCTCATGGTTTGTGGTGCTCTTTGGGCTCCCAGGGGATTTTGGGATCGATCCTCACAGGGTGTGTGGGTTTTTTGGGGCCAATCCTGATGGTTTTTATGGGATTTTTGGGGCTGATCCTGATGCTTTGTGGTGCTTTCTGCATTCCCAGGAGATTTTGGGGCCAATCCTGATGGTTTGTATGGGTTTTTTGGGGCCAATCCTGACAGTTTGTGTCATTCTTTGGCCTCCAAGGAGATTTTGGGGCCAGTCCTGGTGGTTTCTGGTGTTTCCTGCATTCCCAGGAGATTTTCAGGCTGATCTTGACAGGGTGTTTGGGTTTTGGGGCCCATCCTGATGGTGTGTATGGGGTTTTTGGGCTCCAGGAGATTTTGGGGCCAATCCTGACAGTGTGTGTGTTGTTTTTGGGGCCAGTCCTGACAGGTACGTTGTTACTTGCACTGCCCAGGAGATTTTTGGCCCAATCTTCATTTTTTTGGGGGATTTTGGGGCCAATCCTCCCAGGTTTTGTTGGGTTTTGGGGCTGATCCTCGGGGTCTGTGTAATTTGGGCTCACAGGCAGTTTTTGGGGCAATCCTGACAGTGTGTGTTTGTTTTTGGGGCCGGTCCTTATGGGCTGTGCTGTTCTTTGGGGTGATCCTGTGTTGCTTTTTGGGCTGCACAGGAGATTTCCAGGCCAATCCTCATTGACTTTTTTGACTCCTGGGCAATTTTCGGGCTGATCCTCACGAGATTTGTCATTTTTTAGGGCTGATCCTCCTCATCTGTGTTGTTCTTTGGGCTCACGGGTGATTTTGGGGCTGATCCTGACAGGCTGTGTGGGTTTTTTAGGGCTGATCCTCATGGTTTGTGGTGCTCTTTGGGCTCCCAGGGGATTTTGGGATCGATCCTCACAGGGTGTGTGGGTTTTTTGGGGCCAATCCTGATGGTTTTTATGGGATTTTTGGGGCTGATCCTGATGCTTTGTGGTGCTTTCTGCATTCCCAGGAGATTTTGGGGCCAATCCTGATGGTTTGTATGGGTTTTTTGGGGCCAATCCTGACAGTTTGTGTCATTCTTTGGCCTCCAAGGAGATTTTGGGGCCAGTCCTGGTGGTTTCTGGTGTTTCCTGCATTCCCAGGAGATTTTCAGGCTGATCTTGACAGGGTGTTTGGGTTTTGGGGCCCATCCTGATGGTGTGTATGGGGTTTTTGGGCTCCAGGAGATTTTGGGGCCAATCCTGACAGTGTGTGTGTTGTTTTTGGGGCCAGTCCTGACAGGTACGTTGTTACTTGCACTGCCCAGGAGATTTTTGGCCCAATCTTCATTTTTTTGGGGGATTTTGGGGCCAATCCTCCCAGGTTTTGTTGGGTTTTGGGGCTGATCCTCGGGGTCTGTGTAATTTGGGCTCACAGGCAGTTTTTGGGGCAATCCTGACAGTGTGTGTTTGTTTTTGGGGCCGGTCCTTATGGGCTGTGCTGTTCTTTGGGGTGATCCTGTGTTGCTTTTTGGGCTGCACAGGAGATTTCCAGGCCAATCCTCATTGACTTTTTTGACTCCTGGGCAATTTTCGGGCTGATCCTCACGAGATTTGTCATTTTTTAGGGCTGATCCTCCTCATCATCCTGACAGTTTGTGGTGTTTCCTGCCCCCCAGGAGATCTTCGGGCCCATCCTGACGGTGTTCGTGTACCCCGAGGATCGCTACCGGGAGGTGCTGGAGCTCATCGACAGCTCCACCCCGTACGGCCTCACGGGGGCGATCTTCGCCCAGGATAAGTGAGTCCCAAAACTCCCGAAAATTCCCCCAAAAAGCAGCTGGGGGTGCTTTTCCCATCTCCACTGAGCCACGGATCTTCCTTCCTATATCATCTTCCTTTCCTTTCCTTTCCTTTCCT
>NW_005056916.1:0-1475 GCF_000277835.1 Geospiza fortis
ATTAGCATGAAATTTAGCCTTGCATTGGTGTGCATAATGACCTGCACTTAGGCATCTAGCACACAAGAAGGAGGCACCCATCCCTGTTGGTTTGGGTGTTCCCTGCTTTTTCTTGCCCTTATTTTTGTTCCTCTTCTGTTGTCCACCCCCTAAGGGTACCTGGCCTGGCCATGTAACAACTGCCAGAGCGGATACCCTGTGGTCTACAGCACCTGTCTTGGCACATGCATTAACCATGTCTGCCACCAACGGGTCACTTGGAAGAGCATCTATGATCTTCCAGCACTCATTGTTCGAGTTAAACGGAGCTAACTGCTTGCATAAAATTTGCCTTAAGGCATCATCCTCAACCTGTTTCTCCAGGGCAGCTGCAAGCTTCTCGGCAAATGGCAAAAAAAGGCTCACCTGCCTCTTGAACTATCGTTGTAAATTGTGGCCTGGGGGAGGCCATCTCAATAGTCTTCAACAATGCATTAAATCCTACCCTTTGACACTGCTCAAGAACAGCAGAGTCCCAGGTAGCCTGAAAATCAGGATTCTAAAAGGCCTGCTCTCCGAGGAGAGTATCCACCCCCATGCCATACCTAGGGTCACCCTGAGGCAGAAGCCTGTTGCTTGCTGCAACCTTTGAAGCAGCCTGCATCCAGTACTTCAAAAAAACTTCATATTGCACAGGCTGGAACAGTGCCTGAGCAATATGTCTAATATCAAATGGAGCAAGCAGGTCCAAGTTTATCACTCTGAGAGCCTGCATGACTTGCACAGAACCGAGGCCATGTTTCGCAGCCCGGTCTCTCAAATCCTGGATCACCCACCAGGCAATCACAACACGCCTGTCGGTGTGTCCTGAATTTGGGACAGGCTTATACACAGGAAGAGCTTGCACCTGGCCCTGAGACAGAACATGGTCCTCCTGAACCACCCGTGCTCCTCCTTCAGATGCTGGACAAGCTATATGACCGACACCTGTGGCCCCTCCCCCCGAGGCAAGTGTGGTGTCATCACCTGTACACCGTGGCCTTCCCGCCCTGTCCAACAGATCCCCATTCCCAGCTTCTGAAGCTCGCGTCTTAACTGCGTCCCAAGTGCTGCGGGGATTCTGGGAGTGTACGGTCACCTGACAGGGAGGCGAAATCCAGAGGTTACTCGTGGACAATGATTCCACCTGTCGGTGCTGGCGGTCTACCACCAGGGCACGCCCCCACCAGGAGACTGACTGTTAGCAGTCATCGCTGTCCATGTCCCCATCTAGGGATGGGGAGGACGGCCAGTGGGTAGCAGGTGGTGGTGGGTTGGCTAAAGGGTTTGGACTCAAGAGGCCGACCATGGGCTGAGAGACCAAAGGGCTAGTTACAAGTTCAGATGCAGGGGGGCTGGCTGCTGGCTGTGCCGGTGCTGGGGGCCCAACCGCAGATGGCGTGGCTGGAGGTGGGACAGTGGGCAGTGCTGCTGTGGCTGGTGGCACTATCGCCGCC
>NW_005056916.1:2024-2855 GCF_000277835.1 Geospiza fortis
CAGCCGGAGAGAAGTTGGCAGCCGCCCAGTCTGACGACCTTCCCCCCCGGGTGGCGGTACCATCCCCGCCCTCCAAAGTCCCCCTCTCCGATGCACTATCCAGGGCTGGGATGGCACAGAACAGGAGTTTCCACACAGCCATAAGTCGAGGCATGGTGAAGTGCCCTCCAGAAAACTTCTCCACAAGCCCAATGCCTCCCACAGGATCAGACTAAAAGCAGCGTCCAGATCCACCGGGAAATCATAAGACTTGGCCCATGTTAATAAATCGTGAAGTGAATCATCCGACACAGACAGTCCCCTAAAGAAAATCAGGTCCCTCCACATGGAAAAAAACGTGTCTTCTTCTTTAGAAGCATTGTTTCCCATCGCAGAAACACTGGCACTCAACCCCAGCAAAGCACAGACTGTCCACTGCGCTGGGGGATTCGTCCTTGCCCGCTGGTCTAAGCTAGCAGGGCAAAACTGCCGACCTAGTCCCTTTCAGAAGGATGTGGGGAAAGGTCGTTACCTCTCTGGGGAAGCAGAGGTGGCCAGATGCAGGTAGGCTGCACAGGCGCTGCGGGATCCCGGCGGAGGTCCGGCAGGGGTCCCGGCGGAGGTCCCAGGTGTCTCCATCCGTCCCGTGATCCATGAGGGGCCAATTGGTGCAATACATGTTGTTGGTCACCAGATGTCGATATCGAGTAAGAAAGCGGCACAGACTCCAAGCAGGCTGATTTGCACAACAGCAGATTTAATGTGAAAAACTCTTCTCTTTTTATAGACAGTTCTGATACACTCCACGTGATTGGCTAATTAACAAAAACACTTTTCTCACAAACAGTCCTT
>NW_005056917.1:0-2854 GCF_000277835.1 Geospiza fortis
AAAAAAAATTCCCAGTGGCATTTTTCTTTTAAATGTCTTTTCATTTTGTAGTCCATCTCATTATTTTTTCAGGGACCTGACTCATCATTTTGAATGCCAATTCTGGTAATTTTCACAGTCTACAGGCTTTGTCCTGTTAAATGGAACAGTTGAACTGACTGGTTTTTCCCTTATTTTTGAGGAGTCCTGGAATTCCTCTCTAATAATTGTCATGTTCTGCAGCTTCGTTTCTGCCAGGTGGGAATGGGCTGAAGTCGAGCTTAGAGGAGACGTGGAACCCTCTCTGCTATGGTAAAATGTGAGTTACAGGCTGGAGTTTCAGTACTGCTGTTTCTGAGCATGTCCTCAGTCCCTCCAGTGCTTTGCCTTGCTTCATGTACTGCTTAACAACACAGGAGCTGGCACAGAGCAGGGTGGTGGAGTTCTCATTTCAGGCATCCCACTTCTCATTGTAATGCAATCACTGTCTGCAGATACACAATGTCAGCACATGAGCTGCCAGCAAATGATTTTCCAATTATTTCTCAAACAAATCTATGAAATTAAATTCAAGAGTGATTGTATCTAACAGGTAAATTCTGTAAGCACCTGTTTCCTTTACATGACAAACAGTATTTCACCTTTTCTTTTTTTCTCTGTCATTTTCTATCTTAGTTTTCCTGCAGTGTTGTTTGGTATGGTGTTGCTTTCCTCCTGGCATGGTGACGTCTCTGTTCTAAGCCATATATTTCAATCCAATTGGCAAAAGACCTTCCTCCCTGGGACCATATTCTAGGAAAACACGGTTTTTTGTACCTTTTAGGAAGGGTTGCTTTACTTGCGTCATTTTACATCTAACCTTTAGCTGGCTAAATGAAGTGATTGATCACCAGCAGTCGAGGGCAGGCATTGCCAATAGCCATAAGGAGGGTGGTACACAGACATCTATTGGCTGTGCCACCCTCCCATTGGCCCAGGTATCCAGAAGGAGCCACCTGCCAGTATTTTTGATCCTGCCAGCCAAGATCAACTTCACGTGTTCAAATTGGTCTCCAGCAGCATTTCTCACTTTTTTGCTTAGACCAAAGTCTTCCCTTTTAATTGAGACACAGAAATACAGGGCTGTAGAAATGACATTTCATGCCATCAAGTCTGATCATCTGCTACCACCCAGAGTCACATCCTCTCAACTCTTTCAAAAGTGATCAAAGCTCATTTCATGGTATCTAGTGTGTGTGTCCCTATTTCTGTTGGAATGTTGTTGCAGGAATTCAAGGTGTATATGGCTGTAAACTTTGTAACGTCCTCTCTGAGCTTACGTATGACCAGTTCAGAGCCATTTGTTCTCCTGGCAGCGTTGTCCTCTGGTCTAAGCAGCTCCCCTCTCGTGTTTGTATTTACCTCCTCTGCTCTCCTGCCTGGCATTAGAGGAAGAAGTGAGGCACATGCTCAGATATAATGCCCATATCCCTACTTTGTTTTAAATGCCTTACGAAGTGAAAAGCAACTAATTTTGTGTCATTAAAATGTAAATTATTCTTTTCTTAAGCAGTATAATCAATGGGGTTTTCACAATAGCTATGTTAGTTGCATAACAAAGTACCCACATTAGGTTTTATTATTTATTTAGTAGATTTTATTATTTGTTATGCAAAGCAAGTACTTTAGATACAACAGAAAAGTAAGGGTATTGGAAACCTGGGGCTAGATCCTTGGACTGAATTCGTAGATTGGGAGGGAATGAGAAAGAAGGGAATGGGCGATGCATTAAAGAGAATATTTGGAAACAACCTTGAAGGATGGGAAGAATCTAAATTCATTTATTTAAAAGGCCCCAAAAGGAAGTGGGTGGGATGGGGTTAGAAGGGGAGGCAGGAGTAAGGGCAAAAAGGAAAGGCAGGGTGAAAACCAGAGAGATACTGATAATCCAAGGACATTGGGTTCAGCTGTAATGAGAATGGCTGCTTGTCCCACCAGAGGCTGCAGTTTTTTAGCTTCTGAAACCATTGTTATTATTGTAGTCATGCTTATGGGAAGACAAATTTGTCCAGTTCACTGGATTCACATAGCGTACAGCTACAATTTGGGAAGTGTCTGTGTCCCAGTAACATTGTGCAGCATAATAAAGTTTAATGGTTGTAGCTCTATAAGGCCTCAGCCCACAGTATGTATCAGCTGTCAAACACCAGAATGTTTTAGATGTTCTCTGTTTCAGTTAGCATATCCATTGACTATTCTTCAGTGTTCTGATTTGGTTTAAATGTAGAAGATTTACTTTGACATATGTATATGAAGAAATGTTATGCTTTTGTAAAGTCAGGGCAGTTAAAATGGGGCAGGGTACCATCTTGCCAGTGCAAGAATGAAATAATTCTCAGTGAAAATGCCCCTGTGATTATTGACATTCACTTCCAAGGGAAAATCGCCACCTTGTCAATACCAGTGTTATTCTGATAGGACCTGAGGTAATGGATATGTTTGTGTGAGGTGGCAGTTTAATAAGCAAACAGACATGTCAATCATGATAAACGTCTCCGTGATCCCACCTCTGACAATCTGTCACATGGAAAGACAATGCTGCTAGTCAAGTCCAAATCCTCTTAAATCCCAACACTAGATTGTAAAATAAAATTGAAGTCATCAAATTAAAGCACAGAATGCACACAGGGCTGTAGAACATAAAATTTTCTACCACTGTGCTAGGCCACACTGTGCTGGGATATGGATGATTTACACATAGTGGGCATAAATGGAACCTCAATATCGTTTAGCTGATAAAGTCTGTACCCCAAAATTGTTTCAGAAAACCTACACCTGACTTTACTGCAACATGACAATAGTAGCCACGCAAAAAATCCCAGACTGCATCTTATTT